>NW_026561927.1:0-55294 GCF_028858705.1 Grus americana
TTTGGCCTGGGAGCTAGGGCTGGACGTTTTCAGTTTTGAGCATGGACGCTGATTTTGGTGGAGAGGGTCGTAAGGCTCTATGTTGAGCCCTTGCTTGGACAGGCGAGCCAGCAGCCCCAATGTGAGTGGGTGTGTGCGAGGGCCGCTGAGGGAGGTTTGAGGGCAGGCATGCGTTTTGGGGCTGGCACCTTTGGCCTGGGAGCTAGGGCTGGACGTTCACATTTTTCAGTGTGGACGCTGATTTTGGTGGAGAGGGTCGTAAGGCTCTATGTTGAGCCCTTGCTTGGCGAGGCGAGCCCGCAGCCCCAATGTGAGTGGGTCTGTGCGAGGGCCGCTGAGGGAGGTTTGAGGGCAGGCATGCGTTTTGGGGCTGGCACCTTTGGCCTGGGAGCTAGGGCTGGACGTTCACATTTTTCAGTGTGGACGCTGATTTTGGTGGAGAGGGTCGTAAGGCTCTATGTTGAGCCCTTGCTCGGACAGGCGAGCCCGCAGCCCCAATGTGAGTGGGTCTGTGCGAGGGCCGCTGAGGGAGGTTTGAGGGCAGGCATGCGTTTTGGGGCTGGCACCTTTGGCCTGGGAGCTAGGGCTGGACGTTTACATTTTTCAGTGTGGACGCTGATTTTGGTGGAGAGGGTCGTAAGGCTCTATGTTGAGCCCTTGCTCGGACAGGCGAGCCCGCAGCCCCAATGTGAGTGGGTCTGTGCGAGGGCCGCTGAGGGAGGTTTGAGGGCAGGCATGCGTTTTGGGGCTGGCACCTTTGGCCTGGGAGCTAGGGCTGGACGTTCACATTTTTCAGTGTGGACGCTGATTTTTGGTGGAGAGGGTCGTAAGGCTCTATGTTGAGCCCTTGCTCGGACAGGCGAGCCCGCAGCCCAATGTGAGTGGGTGTGTGCGGGCCGCTGAGGGAGGTTTGAGGGCAGGCATGCGTTTTGGGGCTGGCACCTTTGGCCTGGGAGCTAGGGCTGGACGTTCACATTTTTCAGTGTGGACGCTGATTTTGGTGGAGAGGGTCGTAAGGCTCTATGTTGAGCCCTTGCTCGGACAGGCGAGCCCGCAGCCCCAATGTGAGTGGGTGTGTGCGAGGGCCGCTGAGGGAGGTTTGAGGGCAGGCATGCGTTTTGGGGCTGGCACCTTTGGCCTGGGAGCTAGGGCTGGACGTTTACATTTTTCAGTGTGGACGCTGATTTTTGGTGGAGAGGGACGTAAGGCTCTATGTTGAGCCCTTGCTGGGACAGGCGAGCCCGCAGCCCCAATGTGAGTGGGTGTGTGCGAGGGCCGCTGAGGGAGGTTTGAGGGCAGGCATGCGTTTTGGGGCTGGCACCTTTGGCCTGGGAGCTAGGGCTGGACGTTCACATTTTTCAGTGTGGACGCTGATTTTTGGTGGAGAGGGTCGTAAGGCTCTATGTTGAGCCCTTGCTCGGACAGGCGAGCCCGCAGCCCCAATGTGAGTGGGTGTGTGCGAGGGCCGCTGAGGGAGGTTTGAGGGCAGGCATGCGTTTTGGGGCTGGCACCTTTGGCCTGGGAGCTAGGGCTGGACGTTCACATTTTTCAGTGTGGACGCTGATTTTGGTGGAGAGGGTCGTAAGGCTCTATGTTGAGCCCTTGCTCGGACAGGCGAGCCCGCAGCCCCAATGTGAGTGGGTCTGTGCGAGGGCCGCTGAGGGAGGTTTGAGGGCAGGCATGCGTTTTGGGGCTGGCACCTTTGGCCTGGGAGCTAGGGCTGGACGTTCACATTTTTCAGTGTGGACGCTGATTTTGGTGGAGAGGGTCGTAAGGCTCTATGTTGAGCCCTTGCTCGGACAGGCGAGCCCGCAGCCCCAATGTGTGAGTGGGTCTGTGCGAGGGCCGCTGAGGGAGGTTTGAGGGCAGGCATGCGTTTTGGGGCTGGCACCTTTGGCCTGGGAGCTAGGGCTGGACGTTCACATTTTTCAGTGTGGACGCTGATTTTTGGTGGAGAGGGTCGTAAGGCTCTATGTTGAGCCCTTGCTCGGACAGGCGAGCCCGCAGCCCCAATGTGAGTGGGTGTGTGCGAGGGCCGCTGAGGGAGGTTTGAGGGCAGGCATGCGTTTTGGGGCTGGCACCTTTGGCCTGGGAGCTAGGGCTGGACGTTCACATTTTTCAGTGTGGACGCTGATTTTTGGTGGAGAGGGTCGTAAGGCTCTATGTTGAGCCCTTGCTCGGACAGGCGAGCCGCAGCCCCAATGTGAGTGGGTCTGTGTGCGAGGGCCGCTGAGGGAGGTTTGAGGGCAGGCATGCGTTTTGGGGCTGGCACCTTTGGCCTGGGAGCTAGGGCTGGACGTTTCACATTTTTCAGTGTGGATGATTTTTGGTGGAGAGGGTCGTAAGGCTCTATGTTGAGCCCTTGCTCGGACAGGCGAGCCCGCAGCCCCAATGTGAGTGGGTGTGTGCGAGGGCCGCTGAGGGAGGTTTGAGGGCAGGCATGCGTTTTGGGGCTGGCACCTTTGGCCTGGGAGCTAGGGCTGGACGTTCACATTTTTCAGTGTGGACGCTGATTTTGGTGGAGAGGGTCGTAAGGCTCTATGTTGAGCCCTTGCTCGGACAGGCGAGCCCGCAGCCCCAATGTGAGTGGGTGGGTCTGTGCGAGGGCCGCTGAGGGAGGTTTGAGGGCAGGCATGCGTTTTGGGGCTGGCACCTTTGGCCTGGGAGCTAGGGCTGGACGTTTACCATTTTCAGTGTGGACGCTGATTTTTGGTGGAGAGGGTCGTAAGGCTCTATGTTGAGCCCTTGCTCGGACAGGCGAGCCCGCAGCCCCAATGTGAGTGGGTGTGTGCGAGGGCCGCTGAGGGAGGTTTGAGGGCAGGCATGCGTTTTGGGGCTGGCACCTTTGGCCTGGGAGCTAGGGCTGGACGTTCACATTTTTCAGTGTGGACGCTGATTTTTGGTGGAGAGGGTCGTAAGGCTCTATGTTGAGCCCTTGCTCGGACAGGCGAGCCCGCAGCCCCAATGTGAGTGGGTCTGTGCGAGGGCCGCTGAGGGAGGTTTGAGGGCAGGCATGCGTTTTGGGGCTGGCACCTTTGGCCTGGGAGCTAGGGCTGGACGTTCACATTTTTCAGTGTGGACGCTGATTTTTGGTGGAGAGGGTCGTAAGGCTCTATGTTGAGCCCTTGCTCGGACAGGCGAGCCCGCAGCCCCAATGTGAGTGGGTGTGTGCGAGGGCCGCTGAGGGAGGTTTGAGGGCAGGCATGCGTTTTGGGGCTGGCACCTTTGGCCTGGGAGCTAGGGCTGGACGTTCACATTTTTAGTGTGGACGCTGATTTTTGGTGGAGAGGGTCGTAAGGCTCTATGTTGAGCCCTTGCTCGGACAGGCGAGCCCGCAGCCCCAATGTGAGTGGGTCTGTGCGAGGGCCGCTGAGGGAGGTTTGAGGGCAGGCATGCGTTTTGGGGCTGGCACCTTTGGCCTGGGAGCTAGGGCTGGACGTTCACATTTTTCAGTGTGGACGCTGATTTTTGGTGGAGAGGGTCGTAAGGCTCTATGTTGAGCCCTTGCTCGGACAGGCGAGCCCGCAGCCCCAATGTGAGTGGGTCTGTGCGAGGGCCGCTGAGGGAGGTTTGAGGGCAGGCATGCGTTTTGGGGCTGGCACCTTTGGCCTGGGAGCTAGGGCTGGACGTTCACATTTTTCAGTGTGGACGCTGATTTTGGTGGAGAGGGTCGTAAGGCTCTATGTTGAGCCCTTGCTCGGACAGGCGAGCCCGCAGCCCCAATGTGAGTGGGTCTGTGCGAGGGCCGCTGAGGGAGGTTTGAGGGCAGGCATGCGTTTTGGGGCTGGCACCTTTGGCCTGGGAGCTAGGGCTGGACGTTCACATTTTTCAGTGTGGACGCTGATTTTTGGTGGAGAGGGTCGTAAGGCTCTATGTTGAGCCCTTGCTCGGACAGGCGAGCCCGCAGCCCCAATGTGAGTGGGTCTGTGCGAGGGCCGCTGAGGGAGGTTTGAGGGCAGGCATGCGTTTTGGGGCTGGCACCTTTGGCCTGGGAGCTAGGGCTGGACGTTCACATTTTTCAGTGTGGACGCTGATTTTGGTGGAGAGGGTCGTAAGGCTCTATGTTGAGCCCTTGCTCGGACAGGCGAGCCCGCAGCCCCAATGTGAGTGGGTCTGTGCGAGGGCCGCTGAGGGAGGTTTGAGGGCAGGCATGCGTTTTGGGGCTGGCACCTTTGGCCTGGGAGCTAGGGCTGGACGTTCACATTTTTCAGTGTGGACGCTGATTTTTGGTGGAGAGGGTCGTAAGGCTCTATGTTGAGCCCTTGCTCGGACAGGCGAGCCCGCAGCCCCAATGTGAGTGGGTCTGTGCGAGGGCCGCTGAGGGAGGTTTGAGGGCAGGCATGCGTTTTGGGGCTGGCACCTTTGGCCTGGGAGCTAGGGCTGGACGTTCACATTTTTCAGTGTGGACGCTGATTTTGGTGGAGAGGGTCGTAAGGCTCTATGTTGAGCCCTTGCTCGGACAGGCGAGCCCGCAGCCCCAATGTGAGTGGGTGTGTGCGAGGGCCGCTGAGGGAGGTTTGAGGGCAGGCATGCGTTTTGGGGCTGGCACCTTTGGCCTGGGAGCTAGGGCTGGACGTTCACATTTTTCAGTGTGGACGCTGATTTTGGTGGAGAGGGTCGTAAGGCTCTATGTTGAGCCCTTGCTCGGACAGGCGAGCCCGCAGCCCCAATGTGAGTGGGTCTGTGCGAGGGCCGCTGAGGGAGGTTTGAGGGCAGGCATGCGTTTTGGGGCTGGCACCTTTGGCCTGGGAGCTAGGGCTGGACGTTCACATTTTTCAGTGTGGACGCTGATTTTGGTGGAGAGGGTCGTAAGGCTCTATGTTGAGCCCTTGCTCGGACAGGCGAGCCCGCAGCCCCAATGTGAGTGGGTCTGTGCGAGGGCCGCTGAGGGAGGTTTGAGGGCAGGCATGCGTTTTGGGGCTGGCACCTTTGGCCTGGGAGCTAGGGCTGGACGTTCACATTTTTCAGTGTGGACGCTGATTTTGGTGGAGAGGGTCGTAAGGCTCTATGTTGAGCCCTTGCTCGGACAGGCGAGCCCGCAGCCCCAATGTGAGTGGGTCTGTGCGAGGGCCGCTGAGGGAGGTTTGAGGGCAGGCATGCGTTTTGGGGCTGGCACCTTTGGCCTGGGAGCTAGGGCTGGACGTTCACATTTTTCAGTGTGGACGCTGATTTTTGGTGGAGAGGGTCGTAAGGCTCTATGTTGAGCCCTTGCTCGGACAGGCGAGCCCGCAGCCCCAATGTGAGTGGGTCTGTGCGAGGGCCGCTGAGGGAGGTTTGAGGGCAGGCATGCGTTTTGGGGCTGGCACCTTTGGCCTGGGAGCTAGGGCTGGACGTTTACATTTTTCAGTGTGGACGCTGATTTTTGGTGGAGAGGGTCGTAAGGCTCTATGTTGAGCCCTTGCTCGGACAGGCGAGCCCGCAGCCCCAATGTGAGTGGGTCTGTGGGAGGGCCGCTGAGGGAGGTTTGAGGGCAGGCATGCGTTTTGGGGCTGGCACCTTTGGCCTGGGAGCTAGGGCTGGACGTTTACATTTTTCAGTGTGGACGCTGATTTTGGTGGAGAGGGTCGTAAGGCTCTATGTTGAGCCCTTGCTCGGACAGGCGAGCCCGCAGCCCCAATGTGAGTGGGTCTGTGTGCGAGGGCCGCTGAGGGAGGTTTGAGGGCAGGCATGCGTTTTGGGGCTGGCACCTTTGGCCTGGGAGCTAGGGCTGGACGTTCACATTTTTCAGTGTGGACGCTGATTTTTGGTGGAGAGGGTCGTAAGGCTCTATGTTGAGCCCTTGCTCGGACAGGCGAGCCCGCAGCCCCAATGTGAGTGGGTCTGTGCGAGGGCCGCTGAGGGAGGTTTGAGGGCAGGCATGCGTTTTGGGGCTGGCTCCTTTGGCCTGGGAGCTAGGGCTGGACGTTCACATTTTTCAGTGTGGACGCTGATTTTTGGTGGAGAGGGTCGTAAGGCTCTATGTTGAGCCCTTGCTCGGACAGGCGAGCCCGCAGCCCCAATGTGAGTGGGTCTGTGGGAGGGCCGCTGAGGGAGGTTTGAGGGCAGGCATGCGTTTTGGGGCTGGCACCTTTGGCCTGGGAGCTAGGGCTGGACGTTCACATTTTTCAGTGTGGACGCTGATTTTTGGTGGAGAGGGTCGTAAGGCTCTATGTTGAGCCCTTGCTCGGACAGGCGAGCCCGCAGCCCCAATGTGAGTGGGTCTGTGGGAGGGCCGCTGAGGGAGGTTTGAGGGCAGGCATGCGTTTTGGGGCTGGCACCTTTGGCCTGGGAGCTAGGGCTGGACGTTCACATTTTTCAGTGTGGACGCTGATTTTGGTGGAGAGGGTCGTAAGGCTCTATGTTGAGCCCTTGCTCGGACAGGCGAGCCCGCAGCCCCAATGTGAGTGGGTCTGTGGGAGGGCCGCTGAGGGAGGTTTGAGGGCAGGCATGCGTTTTGGGGCTGGCACCTTTGGCCTGGGAGCTAGGGCTGGACGTTCACATTTTTCAGTGTGGACGCTGATTTTGGTGGAGAGGGTCGTAAGGCTCTATGTTGAGCCCTTGCTCGGACAGGCGAGCCCGCAGCCCCAATGTGAGTGGGTCTGTGGGAGGGCCGCTGAGGGAGGTTTGAGGGCAGGCATGCGTTTTGGGGCTGGCACCTTTGGCCTGGGAGCTAGGGCTGGACGTTCACATTTTTCAGTGTGGACGCTGATTTTTGGTGGAGAGGGTCGTAAGGCTCTATGTTGAGCCCTTGCTCGGACAGGCGAGCCCGCAGCCCCAATGTGAGTGGGTCTGTGGGAGGGCCGCTGAGGGAGGTTTGAGGGCAGGCATGCGTTTTGGGGCTGGCACCTTTGGCCTGGGAGCTAGGGCTGGACGTTCACATTTTTCAGTGTGGACGCTGATTTTTGGTGGAGAGGGTCGTAAGGCTCTATGTTGAGCCCTTGCTCGGACAGGCGAGCCCGCAGCCCCAATGTGAGTGGGTCTGTGGGAGGGCCGCTGAGGGAGGTTTGAGGGCAGGCATGCGTTTTGGGGCTGGCACCTTTGGCCTGGGAGCTAGGGCTGGACGTTCACATTTTTCAGTGTGGACGCTGATTTTTGGTGGAGAGGGACGTAAGGCTCTATGTTGAGCCCTTGCTCGGACAGGCGAGCCCGCAGCCCCAATGTGAGTGGGTCTGTGGGAGGGCCGCTGAGGGAGGTTTGAGGGCAGGCATGCGTTTTGGGGCTGGCACCTTTGGCCTGGGAGCTAGGGCTGGACGTTCACATTTTTCAGTGTGGACGCTGATTTTTGGTGGAGAGGGTCGTAAGGCTCTATGTTGAGCCCTTGCTCGGACAGGCGAGCCCGCAGCCCCAATGTGAGTGGGTCTGTGCGAGGGCCGCTGAGGGAGGTTTGAGGGCAGGCATGCGTTTTGGGGCTGGCACCTTTGGCCTGGGAGCTAGGGCTGGACGTTCACATTTTTCAGTGTGGACGCTGATTTTTGGTGGAGAGGGTCGTAAGGCTCTATGTTGAGCCCTTGCTCGGACAGGCGAGCCCGCAGCCCCAATGTGAGTGGGTCTGTGGGAGGGCCGCTGAGGGAGGTTTGAGGGCAGGCATGCGTTTTGGGGCTGGCACCTTTGGCCTGGGAGCTAGGGCTGGACGTTCACATTTTTCAGTGTGGACGCTGATTTTTGGTGGAGAGGGACGTAAGGCTCTATGTTGAGCCCTTGCTCGGACAGGCGAGCCCGCAGCCCCAATGTGAGTGGGTCTGTGGGAGGGCCGCTGAGGGAGGTTTGAGGGCAGGCATGCGTTTTGGGGCTGGCACCTTTGGCCTGGGAGCTAGGGCTGGACGTTCACATTTTTCAGTGTGGACGCTGATTTTGGTGGAGAGGGTCGTAAGGCTCTATGTTGAGCCCTTGCTCGGACAGGCGAGCCCGCAGCCCCAATGTGAGTGGGTCTGTGGGAGGGCCGCTGAGGGAGGTTTGAGGGCAGGCATGCGTTTTGGGGCTGGCACCTTTGGCCTGGGAGCTAGGGCTGGACGTTCACATTTTTCAGTGTGGACGCTGATTTTGGTGGAGAGGGTCGTAAGGCTCTATGTTGAGCCCTTGCTCGGACAGGCGAGCCCGCAGCCCCAATGTGAGTGGGTCTGTGGGAGGGCCGCTGAGGGAGGTTTGAGGGCAGGCATGCGTTTTGGGGCTGGCACCTTTGGCCTGGGAGCTAGGGCTGGACGTTCACATTTTTCAGTGTGGACGCTGATTTTTGGTGGAGAGGGTCGTAAGGCTCTATGTTGAGCCCTTGCTCGGACAGGCGAGCCCGCAGCCCCAATGTGAGTGGGTCTGTGGGAGGGCCGCTGAGGGAGGTTTGAGGGCAGGCATGCGTTTTGGGGCTGGCACCTTTGGCCTGGGAGCTAGGGCTGGACGTTCACATTTTTCAGTGTGGACGCTGATTTTTGGTGGAGAGGGTCGTAAGGCTCTATGTTGAGCCCTTGCTCGGACAGGCGATCCCGCAGCCCCAATGTGAGTGGGTCTGTGGGAGGGCCGCTGAGGGAGGTTTGAGGGCAGGCATGCGTTTTGGGGCTGGCACCTTTGGCCTGGGAGCTAGGGCTGGACGTTCACATTTTTCAGTGTGGACGCTGATTTTTGGTGGAGAGGGTCGTAAGGCTCTATGTTGAGCCCTTGCTCGGACAGGCGAGCCCGCAGCCCCAATGTGAGTGGGTCTGTGGGAGGGCCGCTGAGGGAGGTTTGAGGGCAGGCATGCGTTTTGGGGCTGGCACCTTTGGCCTGGGAGCTAGGGCTGGACGTTCACATTTTTCAGTGTGGACGCTGATTTTTGGTGGAGAGGGTCGTAAGGCTCTATGTTGAGCCCTTGCTCGGACAGGCGAGCCCGCAGCCCCAATGTGAGTGGGTCTGTGGGAGGGCCGCTGAGGGAGGATTGAGGGCAGGCATGCGTTTTGGGGCTGGCACCTTTGGCCTGGGAGCTAGGGCTGGACGTTCACATTTTTCAGTGTGGACGCTGATTTTTGGTGGAGAGGGTCGTAAGGCTCTATGTTGAGCCCTTGCTCGGACAGGCGATCCCGCAGCCCCAATGTGAGTGGGTCTGTGGGAGGGCCGCTGAGGGAGGTTTGAGGGCAGGCATGCGTTTTGGGGCTGGCACCTTTGGCCTGGGAGCTAGGGCTGGACGTTCACATTTTTCAGTGTGGACGCTGATTTTTGGTGGAGAGGGTCGTAAGGCTCTATGTTGAGCCCTTGCTCGGACAGGCGAGCCCGCAGCCCCAATGTGAGTGGGTCTGTGGGAGGGCCGCTGAGGGAGGTTTGAGGGCAGGCATGCGTTTTGGGGCTGGCACCTTTGGCCTGGGAGCTAGGGCTGGACGTTCACATTTTTCAGTGTGGACGCTGATTTTTGGTGGAGAGGGTCGTAAGGCTCTATGTTGAGCCCTTGCTCGGACAGGCGAGCCCGCAGCCCCAATGTGAGTGGGTCTGTGGGAGGGCCGCTGAGGGAGGTTTGAGGGCAGGCATGCGTTTTGGGGCTGGCACCTTTGGCCTGGGAGCTAGGGCTGGACGTTCACATTTTTCAGTGTGGACGCTGATTTTTGGTGGAGAGGGTCGTAAGGCTCTATGTTGAGCCCTTGCTCGGACAGGCGAGCCCGCAGCCCCAATGTGAGTGGGTCTGTGGGAGGGCCGCTGAGGGAGGTTTGAGGGCAGGCATGCGTTTTGGGGCTGGCACCTTTGGCCTGGGAGCTAGGGCTGGACGTTCACATTTTTCAGTGTGGACGCTGATTTTTGGTGGAGAGGGTCGTAAGGCTCTATGTTGAGCCCTTGCTCGGACAGGCGAGCCCGCAGCCCCAATGTGAGTGGGTCTGTGGGAGGGCCGCTGAGGGAGGTTTGAGGGCAGGCATGCGTTTTGGGGCTGGCACCTTTGGCCTGGGAGCTAGGGCTGGACGTTCACATTTTTCAGTGTGGACGCTGATTTTGGTGGAGAGGGTCGTAAGGCTCTATGTTGAGCCCTTGCTCGGACAGGCGAGCCCGCAGCCCCAATGTGAGTGGGTCTGTGGGAGGGCCGCTGAGGGAGGTTTGAGGGCAGGCATGCGTTTTGGGGCTGGCACCTTTGGCCTGGGAGCTAGGGCTGGACGTTCACATTTTTCAGTGTGGACGCTGATTTTGGTGGAGAGGGTCGTAAGGCTCTATGTTGAGCCCTTGCTCGGACAGGCGAGCCCGCAGCCCCAATGTGAGTGGGTCTGTGGGAGGGCCGCTGAGGGAGGTTTGAGGGCAGGCATGCGTTTTGGGGCTGGCACCTTTGGCCTGGGAGCTAGGGCTGGACGTTCACATTTTTCAGTGTGGACGCTGATTTTTGGTGGAGAGGGTCGTAAGGCTCTATGTTGAGCCCTTGCTCGGACAGGCGAGCCCGCAGCCCCAATGTGAGTGGGTCTGTGGGAGGGCCGCTGAGGGAGGTTTGAGGGCAGGCATGCGTTTTGGGGCTGGCACCTTTGGCCTGGGAGCTAGGGCTGGACGTTCACATTTTTCAGTGTGGACGCTGATTTTGGTGGAGAGGGTCGTAAGGCTCTATGTTGAGCCCTTGCTCGGACAGGCGAGCCCGCAGCCCCAATGTGAGTGGGTCTGTGGGAGGGCCGCTGAGGGAGGTTTGAGGGCAGGCATGCGTTTTGGGGCTGGCACCTTTGGCCTGGGAGCTAGGGCTGGACGTTCACATTTTTCAGTGTGGACGCTGATTTTGGTGGAGAGGGTCGTAAGGCTCTATGTTGAGCCCTTGCTCGGACAGGCGAGCCCGCAGCCCCAATGTGAGTGGGTCTGTGGGAGGGCCGCTGAGGGAGGTTTGAGGGCAGGCATGCGTTTTGGGGCTGGCACCTTTGGCCTGGGAGCTAGGGCTGGACGTTCACATTTTTCAGTGTGGACGCTGATTTTTGGTGGAGAGGGTCGTAAGGCTCTATGTTGAGCCCTTGCTCGGACAGGCGAGCCCGCAGCCCCAATGTGAGTGGGTCTGTGGGAGGGCCGCTGAGGGAGGTTTGAGGGCAGGCATGCGTTTTGGGGCTGGCACCTTTGGCCTGGGAGCTAGGGCTGGACGTTCACATTTTTCAGTGTGGACGCTGATTTTTGGTGGAGAGGGTCGTAAGGCTCTATGTTGAGCCCTTGCTCGGACAGGCGAGCCCGCAGCCCCAATGTGAGTGGGTCTGTGGGAGGGCCGCTGAGGGAGGTTTGAGGGCAGGCATGCGTTTTGGGGCTGGCACCTTTGGCCTGGGAGCTAGGGCTGGACGTTCACATTTTTCAGTGTGGACGCTGATTTTTGGTGGAGAGGGTCGTAAGGCTCTATGTTGAGCCCTTGCTCGGACAGGCGAGCCCGCAGCCCCAATGTGAGTGGGTCTGTGGGAGGGCCGCTGAGGGAGGTTTGAGGGCAGGCATGCGTTTTGGGGCTGGCACCTTTGGCCTGGGAGCTAGGGCTGGACGTTCACATTTTTCAGTGTGGACGCTGATTTTTGGTGGAGAGGGTCGTAAGGCTCTATGTTGAGCCCTCGCTCGGACAGGCGAGCCCGCAGCCCCAATGTGAGTGGGTCTGTGGGAGGGCCGCTGAGGGAGGTTTGAGGGCAGGCATGCGTTTTGGGGCTGGCACCTTTGGCCTGGGAGCTAGGGCTGGACGTTCACATTTTTCAGTGTGGACGCTGATTTTTGGTGGAGAGGGTCGTAAGGCTCTATGTTGAGCCCTTGCTCGGACAGGCGAGCCCGCAGCCCCAATGTGAGTGGGTCTGTGGGAGGGCCGCTGAGGGAGGTTTGAGGGCAGGCATGCGTTTTGGGGCTGGCACCTTTGGCCTGGGAGCTAGGGCTGGACGTTTACATTTTTCAGTGTGGACGCTGATTTTTGGTGGAGAGGGTCGTAAGGCTCTATGTTGAGCCCTTGCTCGGACAGGCGAGCCCGCAGCCCCAATGTGAGTGGGTCTGTGGGAGGGCCGCTGAGGGAGGTTTGAGGGCAGGCATGCGTTTTGGGGCTGGCACCTTTGGCCTGGGAGCTAGGGCTGGACGTTCACATTTTTCAGTGTGGACGCTGATTTTGGTGGAGAGGGTCGTAAGGCTCTATGTTGAGCCCTTGCTCGGACAGGCGAGCCCGCAGCCCCAATGTGAGTGGGTCTGTGGGAGGGCCGCTGAGGGAGGTTTGAGGGCAGGCATGCGTTTTGGGGCTGGCACCTTTGGCCTGGGAGCTAGGGCTGGACGTTCACATTTTTCAGTGTGGACGCTGATTTTTGGTGGAGAGGGTCGTAAGGCTCTATGTTGAGCCCTTGCTCGGACAGGCGAGCCCGCAGCCCCAATGTGAGTGGGTCTGTGGGAGGGCCGCTGAGGGAGGTTTGAGGGCAGGCATGCGTTTTGGGGCTGGCACCTTTGGCCTGGGAGCTAGGGCTGGACGTTCACATTTTTCAGTGTGGACGCTGATTTTGGTGGAGAGGGTCGTAAGGCTCTATGTTGAGCCCTTGCTCGGACAGGCGAGCCCGCAGCCCCAATGTGAGTGGGTCTGTGGGAGGGCCGCTGAGGGAGGTTTGAGGGCAGGCATGCGTTTTGGGGCTGGCACCTTTGGCCTGGGAGCTAGGGCTGGACGTTCACATTTTTCAGTGTGGACGCTGATTTTTGGTGGAGAGGGTCGTAAGGCTCTATGTTGAGCCCTTGCTCGGACAGGCGAGCCCGCAGCCCCAATGTGAGTGGGTCTGTGGGAGGGCCGCTGAGGGAGGTTTGAGGGCAGGCATGCGTTTTGGGGCTGGCACCTTTGGCCTGGGAGCTAGGGCTGGACGTTCACATTTTTCAGTGTGGACGCTGATTTTTGGTGGAGAGGGTCGTAAGGCTCTATGTTGAGCCCTTGCTCGGACAGGCGAGCCCGCAGCCCCAATGTGAGTGGGTCTGTGGGAGGGCCGCTGAGGGAGGTTTGAGGGCAGGCATGCGTTTTGGGGCTGGCACCTTTGGCCTGGGAGCTAGGGCTGGACGTTCACATTTTTCAGTGTGGACGCTGATTTTTGGTGGAGAGGGTCGTAAGGCTCTATGTTGAGCCCTTGCTCGGACAGGCGAGCCCGCAGCCCCAATGTGAGTGGGTCTGTGGGAGGGCCGCTGAGGGAGGTTTGAGGGCAGGCATGCGTTTTGGGGCTGGCACCTTTGGCCTGGGAGCTAGGGCTGGACGTTCACATTTTTCAGTGTGGACGCTGTTTTTTGGTGGAGAGGGTCGTAAGGCTCTATGTTGAGCCCTTGCTCGGACAGGCGAGCCCGCAGCCCCAATGTGAGTGGGTCTGTGGGAGGGCCGCTGAGGGAGGTTTGAGGGCAGGCATGCGTTTTGGGGCTGGCACCTTTGGCCTGGGAGCTAGGGCTGGACGTTCACATTTTTCAGTGTGGACGCTGATTTTTGGTGGAGAGGGTCGTAAGGCTCTATGTTGAGCCCTTGCTCGGACAGGCGAGCCCGCAGCCCCAATGTGAGTGGGTCTGTGGGAGGGCCGCTGAGGGAGGTTTGAGGGCAGGCATGCGTTTTGGGGCTGGCACCTTTGGCCTGGGAGCTAGGGCTGGACGTTCACATTTTTCAGTGTGGACGCTGATTTTTGGTGGAGAGGGTCGTAAGGCTCTATGTTGAGCCCTTGCTCGGACAGGCGAGCCCGCAGCCCCAATGTGAGTGGGTCTGTGGGAGGGCCGCTGAGGGAGGTTTGAGGGCAGGCATGCGTTTTGGGGCTGGCACCTTTGGCCTGGGAGCTAGGGCTGGACGTTCACATTTTTCAGTGTGGACGCTGATTTTTGGTGGAGAGGGTCGTAAGGCTCTATGTTGAGCCCTTGCTCGGACAGGCGAGCCCGCAGCCCCAATGTGAGTGGGTCTGTGGGAGGGCCGCTGAGGGAGGTTTGAGGGCAGGCATGCGTTTTGGGGCTGGCACCTTTGGCCTGGGAGCTAGGGCTGGACGTTCACATTTTTCAGTGTGGACGCTGATTTTTGGTGGAGAGGGTCGTAAGGCTCTATGTTGAGCCCTTGCTCGGACAGGCGAGCCCGCAGCCCCAATGTGAGTGGGTCTGTGGGAGGGCCGCTGAGGGAGGTTTGAGGGCAGGCATGCGTTTTGGGGCTGGCACCTTTGGCCTGGGAGCTAGGGCTGGACGTTCACATTTTTCAGTGTGGACGCTGATTTTTGGTGGAGAGGGTCGTAAGGCTCTATGTTGAGCCCTTGCTCGGACAGGCGAGCCCGCAGCCCCAATGTGAGTGGGTCTGTGGGAGGGCCGCTGAGGGAGGTTTGAGGGCAGGCATGCGTTTTGGGGCTGGCACCTTTGGCCTGGGAGCTAGGGCTGGACGTTCACATTTTTCAGTGTGGACGCTGATTTTTGGTGGAGAGGGTCGTAAGGCTCTATGTTGAGCCCTTGCTCGGACAGGCGAGCCCGCAGCCCCAATGTGAGTGGGTCTGTGGGAGGGCCGCTGAGGGAGGTTTGAGGGCAGGCATGCGTTTTGGGGCTGGCACCTTTGGCCTGGGAGCTAGGGCTGGACGTTCACATTTTTCAGTGTGGACGCTGATTTTTGGTGGAGAGGGTCGTAAGGCTCTATGTTGAGCCCTTGCTCGGACAGGCGAGCCCGCAGCCCCAATGTGAGTGGGTCTGTGGGAGGGCCGCTGAGGGAGGTTTGAGGGCAGGCATGCGTTTTGGGGCTGGCACCTTTGGCCTGGGAGCTAGGGCTGGACGTTCACATTTTTCAGTGTGGACGCTGATTTTTGGTGGAGAGGGTCGTAAGGCTCTATGTTGAGCCCTTGCTCGGACAGGCGAGCCCGCAGCCCCAATGTGAGTGGGTCTGTGGGAGGGCCGCTGAGGGAGGTTTGAGGGCAGGCATGCGTTTTGGGGCTGGCACCTTTGGCCTGGGAGCTAGGGCTGGACGTTCACATTTTTCAGTGTGGACGCTGATTTTGGTGGAGAGGGTCGTAAGGCTCTATGTTGAGCCCTTGCTCGGACAGGCGAGCCCGCAGCCCCAATGTGAGTGGGTCTGTGGGAGGGCCGCTGAGGGAGGTTTGAGGGCAGGCATGCGTTTTGGGGCTGGCACCTTTGGCCTGGGAGCTAGGGCTGGACGTTCACATTTTTCAGTGTGGACGCTGATTTTTGGTGGAGAGGGTCGTAAGGCTCTATGTTGAGCCCTTGCTCGGACAGGCGAGCCCGCAGCCCCAATGTGAGTGGGTCTGTGGGAGGGCCGCTGAGGGAGGTTTGAGGGCAGGCATGCGTTTTGGGGCTGGCACCTTTGGCCTGGGAGCTAGGGCTGGACGTTCACATTTTTCAGTGTGGACGCTGATTTTTGGTGGAGAGGGTCGTAAGGCTCTATGTTGAGCCCTTGCTCGGACAGGTGAGCCCGCAGCCCCAATGTGAGTGGGTCTGTGGGAGGGCCGCTGAGGGAGGTTTGAGGGCAGGCATGCGTTTTGGGGCTGGCACCTTTGGCCTGGGAGCTAGGGCTGGACGTTCACATTTTTCAGTGTGGACGCTGATTTTTGGTGGAGAGGGTCGTAAGGCTCTATGTTGAGCCCTTGCTCGGACAGGCGAGCCCGCAGCCCCAATGTGAGTGGGTCTGTGGGAGGGCCGCTGAGGGAGGTTTGAGGGCAGGCATGCGTTTTGGGGCTGGCACCTTTGGCCTGGGAGCTAGGGCTGGACGTTCACATTTTTCAGTGTGGACGCTGATTTTTGGTGGAGAGGGTCGTAAGGCTCTATGTTGAGCCCTTGCTCGGACAGGCGAGCCCGCAGCCCCAATGTGAGTGGGTCTGTGGGAGGGCCGCTGAGGGAGGTTTGAGGGCAGGCATGCGTTTTGGGGCTGGCACCTTTGGCCTGGGAGCTAGGGCTGGACGTTCACATTTTTCAGTGTGGACGCTGATTTTTGGTGGAGAGGGTCGTAAGGCTCTATGTTGAGCCCTTGCTCGGACAGGCGAGCCCGCAGCCCCAATGTGAGTGGGTCTGTGGGAGGGCCGCTGAGGGAGGTTTGAGGGCAGGCATGCGTTTTGGGGCTGGCACCTTTGGCCTGGGAGCTAGGGCTGGACGTTCACATTTTTCAGTGTGGACGCTGATTTTTGGTGGAGAGGGTCGTAAGGCTCTATGTTGAGCCCTTGCTCGGACAGGCGAGCCCGCAGCCCCAATGTGAGTGGGTCTGTGGGAGGGCCGCTGAGGGAGGTTTGAGGGCAGGCATGCGTTTTGGGGCTGGCACCTTTGGCCTGGGAGCTAGGGCTGGACGTTCACATTTTTCAGTGTGGACGCTGATTTTTGGTGGAGAGGGTCGTAAGGCTCTATGTTGAGCCCTTGCTCGGACAGGCGAGCCCGCAGCCCCAATGTGAGTGGGTCTGTGGGAGGGCCGCTGAGGGAGGTTTGAGGGCAGGCATGCGTTTTGGGGCTGGCACCTTTGGCCTGGGAGCTAGGGCTGGACGTTCACATTTTTCAGTGTGGACGCTGATTTTTGGTGGAGAGGGTCGTAAGGCTCTATGTTGAGCCCTTGCTCGGACAGGCGAGCCCGCAGCCCCAATGTGAGTGGGTCTGTGGGAGGGCCGCTGAGGGAGGTTTGAGGGCAGGCATGCGTTTTGGGGCTGGCACCTTTGGCCTGGGAGCTAGGGCTGGACGTTCACATTTTTCAGTGTGGACGCTGATTTTTGGTGGAGAGGGTCGTAAGGCTCTATGTTGAGCCCTTGCTCGGACAGGCGAGCCCGCAGCCCCAATGTGAGTGGGTCTGTGGGAGGGCCGCTGAGGGAGGTTTGAGGGCAGGCATGCGTTTTGGGGCTGGCACCTTTGGCCTGGGAGCTAGGGCTGGACGTTCACATTTTTCAGTGTGGACGCTGATTTTTGGTGGAGAGGGTCGTAAGGCTCTATGTTGAGCCCTTGCTCGGACAGGCGAGCCCGCAGCCCCAATGTGAGTGGGTCTGTGGGAGGGCCGCTGAGGGAGGTTTGAGGGCAGGCATGCGTTTTGGGGCTGGCACCTTTGGCCTGGGAGCTAGGGCTGGACGTTCACATTTTTCAGTGTGGACGCTGATTTTTGGTGGAGAGGGTCGTAAGGCTCTATGTTGAGCCCTTGCTCGGACAGGCGAGCCCGCAGCCCCAATGTGAGTGGGTCTGTGGGAGGGCCGCTGAGGGAGGTTTGAGGGCAGGCATGCGTTTTGGGGCTGGCACCTTTGGCCTGGGAGCTAGGGCTGGACGTTCACATTTTTCAGTGTGGACGCTGATTTTTGGTGGAGAGGGTCGTAAGGCTCTATGTTGAGCCCTTGCTCGGACAGGCGAGCCCGCAGCCCCAATGTGAGTGGGTCTGTGGGAGGGCCGCTGAGGGAGGTATGAGGGCAGGCATGCGTTTTGGGGCTGGCACCTTTGGCCTGGGAGCTAGGGCTGGACGTTCACATTTTTCAGTGTGGACGCTGATTTTTGGTGGAGAGGGTCGTAAGGCTCTATGTTGAGCCCTTGCTCGGACAGGCGAGCCCGCAGCCCCAATGTGAGTGGGTCTGTGGGAGGGCCGCTGAGGGAGGTTTGAGGGCAGGCATGCGTTTTGGGGCTGGCACCTTTGGCCTGGGAGCTAGGGCTGGACGTTCACATTTTTCAGTGTGGACGCTGATTTTTGGTGGAGAGGGTCGTAAGGCTCTATGTTGAGCCCTTGCTCGGACAGGCGAGCCCGCAGCCCCAATGTGAGTGGGTCTGTGGGAGGGCCGCTGAGGGAGGTTTGAGGGCAGGCATGCGTTTTGGGGCTGGCACCTTTGGCCTGGGAGCTAGGGCTGGACGTTCACATTTTTCAGTGTGGACGCTGATTTTGGTGGAGAGGGTCGTAAGGCTCTATGTTGAGCCCTTGCTCGGACAGGCGAGCCCGCAGCCCCAATGTGAGTGGGTCTGTGGGAGGGCCGCTGAGGGAGGTTTGAGGGCAGGCATGCGTTTTGGGGCTGGCACCTTTGGCCTGGGAGCTAGGGCTGGACGTTCACATTTTTCAGTGTGGACGCTGATTTTTGGTGGAGAGGGTCGTAAGGCTCTATGTTGAGCCCTTGCTCGGACAGGCGAGCCCGCAGCCCCAATGTGAGTGGGTCTGTGGGAGGGCCGCTGAGGGAGGTTTGAGGGCAGGCATGCGTTTTGGGGCTGGCACCTTTGGCCTGGGAGCTAGGGCTGGACGTTCACATTTTTCAGTGTGGACGCTGATTTTTGGTGGAGAGGGTCGTAAGGTTCTATGTTGAGCCCTTGCTCGGACAGGCGATCCCGCAGCTCCAATGTGAGTGGGTCTGTGGGAGGGCCGCTGAGGGAGGTTTGAGGGCAGGCATGCGTTTTGGGGCTGGCACCTTTGGCCTGGGAGCTAGGGCTGGACGTTCACATTTTTCAGTGTGGACGCTGATTTTTGGTGGAGAGGGTCGTAAGGCTCTATGTTGAGCCCTTGCTCGGACAGGCGAGCCCGCAGCCCCAATGTGAGTGGGTCTGTGGGAGGGCCGCTGAGGGAGGTTTGAGGGCAGGCATGCGTTTTGGGGCTGGCACCTTTGGCCTGGGAGCTAGGGCTGGACGTTCACATTTTTCAGTGTGGACGCTGATTTTTAGTGGAGAGGGTCGTAAGGCTCTATGTTGAGCCCTTGCTCGGACAGGCGAGCCCGCAGCCCCAATGTGAGTGGGTCTGTGGGAGGGCCGCTGAGGGAGGTTTGAGGGCAGGCATGCGTTTTGGGGCTGGCACCTTTGGCCTGGGAGCTAGGGCTGGACGTTCACATTTTTCAGTGTGGACGCTGATTTTTGGTGGAGAGGGTCGTAAGGCTCTATGTTGAGCCCTTGCTCGGACAGGCGAGCCCGCAGCCCCAATGTGAGTGGGTCTGTGGGAGGGCCGCTGAGGGAGGTTTGAGGGCAGGCATGCGTTTTGGGGCTGGCACCTTTGGCCTGGGAGCTAGGGCTGGACGTTCACATTTTTCAGTGTGGACGCTGATTTTTGGTGGAGAGGGTCGTAAGGCTCTATGTTGAGCCCTTGCTCGGACAGGCGAGCCCGCAGCCCCAATGTGAGTGGGTCTGTGGGAGGGCCGCTGAGGGAGGTTTGAGGGCAGGCATGCGTTTTGGGGCTGGCACCTTTGGCCTGGGAGCTAGGGCTGGACGTTCACATTTTTCAGTGTGGACGCTGATTTTTGGTGGAGAGGGTCGTAAGGCTCTATGTTGAGCCGTTGCTCGGACAGGCGAGCCCGCAGCCCCAATGTGAGTGGGTCTGTGGGAGGGCCGCTGAGGGAGGTTTGAGGGCAGGCATGCGTTTTGGGGCTGGCACCTTTGGCCTGGGAGCTAGGGCTGGACGTTCACATTTTTCAGTGTGGACGCTGATTTTTGGTGGAGAGGGTCGTAAGGCTCTATGTTGAGCCGTGGCTCGGACAGGCGAGCCCGCAGCCCCAATGTGAGTGGGTCTGTGGGAGGGCCGCTGAGGGAGGTTTGAGGGCAGGCATGCGTTTTGGGGCTGGCACCTTTGGCCTGGGAGCTAGGGCTGGACGTTCACATTTTTCAGTGTGGACGCTGATTTTGGTGGAGAGGGTCGTAAGGCTCTATGTTGAGCCCTTGCTCGGACAGGCGAGCCCGCAGCCCCAATGTGAGTGGGTCTGTGGGAGGGCCGCTGAGGGAGGTTTGAGGGCAGGCATGCGTTTTGGGGCTGGCACCTTTGGCCTGGGAGCTAGGGCTGGACGTTCACATTTTTCAGTGTGGACGCTGATTTTTGGTGGAGAGGGTCGTAAGGCTCTATGTTGAGCCCTTGCTCGGACAGGCGAGCCCGCAGCCCCAATGTGAGTGGGTCTGTGGGAGGGCCGCTGAGGGAGGTTTGAGGGCAGGCATGCGTTTTGGGGCTGGCACCTTTGGCCTGGGAGCTAGGGCTGGACGTTCACATTTTTCAGTGTGGACGCTGATTTTTGGTGGAGAGGGTCGTAAGGCTCTATGTTGAGCCCTTGCTCGGACAGGCGAGCCCGCAGCCCCAATGTGAGTGGGTCTGTGGGAGGGCCGCTGAGGGAGGTTTGAGGGCAGGCATGCGTTTTGGGGCTGGCACCTTTGGCCTGGGAGCTAGGGCTGGACGTTCACATTTTTCAGTGTGGACGCTGATTTTTGGTGGAGAGGGTCGTAAGGCTCTATGTTGAGCCCTTGCTCGGACAGGCGAGCCCGCAGCCCCAATGTGAGTGGGTCTGTGGGAGGGCCGCTGAGGGAGGTTTGAGGGCAGGCATGCGTTTTGGGGCTGGCACCTTTGGCCTGGGAGCTAGGGCTGGACGTTCACATTTTTCAGTGTGGACGCTGATTTTTGGTGGAGAGGGTCGTAAGGCTCTATGTTGAGCCCTTGCTCGGACAGGCGAGCCCGCAGCCCCAATGTGAGTGGGTCTGTGGGAGGGCCGCTGAGGGAGGTTTGAGGGCAGGCATGCGTTTTGGGGCTGGCACCTTTGGCCTGGGAGCTAGGGCTGGACGTTCACATTTTTCAGTGTGGACGCTGATTTTGGTGGTGGAGAGGGTCGTAAGGCTCTATGTTGAGCCCTTGCTCGGACAGGCGAGCCCGCAGCCCCAATGTGAGTGGGTCTGTGGGAGGGCCGCTGAGGGAGGTTTGAGGGCAGGCATGCGTTTTGGGGCTGGCACCTTTGGCCTGGGAGCTAGGGCTGGACGTTCACATTTTTCAGTGTGGACGCTGATTTTTGGTGGAGAGGGTCGTAAGGCTCTATGTTGAGCCCTTGCTCGGACAGGCGAGCCCGCAGCCCCAATGTGAGTGGGTCTGTGGGAGGGCCGCTGAGGGAGGTTTGAGGGCAGGCATGCGTTTTGGGGCTGGCACCTTTGGCCTGGGAGCTAGGGCTGGACGTTCACATTTTTCAGTGTGGACGCTGATTTTTGGTGGAGAGGGTCGTAAGGCTCTATGTTGAGCCCTTGCTCGGACAGGCGATCCCGCAGCCCCAATGTGAGTGGGTCTGTGGGAGGGCCGCTGAGGGAGGTTTGAGGGCAGGCATGCGTTTTGGGGCTGGCACCTTTGGCCTGGGAGCTAGGGCTGGACGTTCACATTTTTCAGTGTGGACGCTGATTTTTGGTGGAGAGGGTCGTAAGGCTCTATGTTGAGCCCTTGCTCGGACAGGCGAGCCCGCAGCCCCAATGTGAGTGGGTCTGTGGGAGGGCCGCTGAGGGAGGTTTGAGGGCAGGCATGCGTTTTGGGGCTGGCACCTTTGGCCTGGGAGCTAGGGCTGGACGTTCCCATTTTTCAGTGTGGACGCTGATTTTTGGTGGAGAGGGTCGTAAGGCTCTATGTTGAGCCCTTGCTCGGACAGGCGAGCCCGCAGCCCCAATGTGAGTGGGTCTGTGGGAGGGCCGCTGAGGGAGGTTTGAGGGCAGGCATGCGTTTTGGGGCTGGCACCTTTGGCCTGGGAGCTAGGGCTGGACGTTCACATTTTTCAGTGTGGACGCTGATTTTTGGTGGAGAGGGTCGTAAGGCTCTATGTTGAGCCCTTGCTCGGACAGGCGAGCCCGCAGCCCCAATGTGAGTGGGTCTGTGGGAGGGCCGCTGAGGGAGGTTTGAGGGCAGGCATGCGTTTTGGGGCTGGCACCTTTGGCCTGGGAGCTAGGGCTGGACGTTCACATTTTCAGTGTGG
This sequence comes from Grus americana, assembly GCF_028858705.1. Lineage (NCBI taxonomy): Eukaryota > Metazoa > Chordata > Aves > Gruiformes > Gruidae > Grus > Grus americana. Next base: position 21,492 of record NW_026561927.1, read on the forward strand.
ACGCTGATTTTTGGTGGAGAGGGTCGTAAGGCTCTATGTTGAGCCCTTGCTCGGACAGGCGAGCCCGCAGCCCCAATGTGAGTGGGTCTGTGGGAGGGCCGCTGAGGGAGGTTTGAGGGCAGGCATGCGTTTTGGGGCTGGCACCTTTGGCCTGGGAGCTAGGGCTGGACGTTCACATTTTTCAGTGTGGACGCTGATTTTTGGTGGAGAGGGTCGTAAGGCTCTATGTTGAGCCCTTGCTCGGACAGGCGAGCCCGCAGCCCCAATGTGAGTGGGTCTGTGGGAGGGCCGCTGAGGGAGGTTTGAGGGCAGGCATGCGTTTTGGGGCTGGCACCTTTGGCCTGGGAGCTAGGGCTGGACGTTCACATTTTTCAGTGTGGACGCTGATTTTTGGTGGAGAGGGTCGTAAGGCTCTATGTTGAGCCCTTGCTCGGACAGGCGAGCCCGCAGCCCCAATGTGAGTGGGTCTGTGGGAGGGCCGCTGAGGGAGGTTTGAGGGCAGGCATGCGTTTTGGGGCTGGCACCTTTGGCCTGGGAGCTAGGGCTGGACGTTCACATTTTTCAGTGTGGACGCTGATTTTTGGTGGAGAGGGTCGTAAGGCTCTATGTTGAGCCCTTGCTCGGACAGGCGAGCCCGCAGCCCCAATGTGAGTGGGTCTGTGGGAGGGCCGCTGAGGGAGGTTTGAGGGCAGGCATGCGTTTTGGGGCTGGCACCTTTGGCCTGGGAGCTAGGGCTGGACGTTCACATTTTTCAGTGTGGACGCTGATTTTTGGTGGAGAGGGTCGTAAGGCTCTATGTTGAGCCCTTGCTCGGACAGGCGAGCCCGCAGCCCCAATGTGAGTGGGTCTGTGGGAGGGCCGCTGAGGGAGGTTTGAGGGCAGGCATGCGTTTTGGGGCTGGCACCTTTGGCCTGGGAGCTAGGGCTGGACGTTCACATTTTTCAGTGTGGACGCTGATTTTTGGTGGAGAGGGTCGTAAGGCTCTATGTTGAGCCCTTGCTCGGACAGGCGAGCCCGCAGCCCCAATGTGAGTGGGTCTGTGGGAGGGCCGCTGAGGGAGGTTTGAGGGCAGGCATGCGTTTTGGGGCTGGCACCTTTGGCCTGGGAGCTAGGGCTGGACGTTCACATTTTTCAGTGTGGACGCTGATTTTTGGTGGAGAGGGTCGTAAGGCTCTATGTTGAGCCCTTGCTCGGACAGGCGAGCCCGCAGCCCCAATGTGAGTGGGTCTGTGGGAGGGCCGCTGAGGGAGGTTTGAGGGCAGGCATGCGTTTTGGGGCTGGCACCTTTGGCCTGGGAGCTAGGGCTGGACGTTCACATTTTTCAGTGTGGACGCTGATTTTTGGTGGAGAGGGTCGTAAGGCTCTATGTTGAGCCCTTGCTCGGACAGGCGAGCCCGCAGCCCCAATGTGAGTGGGTCTGTGGGAGGGCCGCTGAGGGAGGTTTGAGGGCAGGCATGCGTTTTGGGGCTGGCACCTTTGGCCTGGGAGCTAGGGCTGGACGTTCACATTTTTCAGTGTGGACGCTGATTTTTGGTGGAGAGGGTCGTAAGGCTCTATGTTGAGCCCTTGCTCGGACAGGCGAGCCCGCAGCCCCAATGTGAGTGGGTCTGTGGGAGGGCCGCTGAGGGAGGTTTGAGGGCAGGCATGCGTTTTGGGGCTGGCACCTTTGGCCTGGGAGCTAGGGCTGGACGTTCACATTTTTCAGTGTGGACGCTGATTTTGGTGGAGAGGGTCGTAAGGCTCTATGTTGAGCCCTTGCTCGGACAGGCGAGCCCGCAGCCCCAATGTGAGTGGGTCTGTGGGAGGGCCGCTGAGGGAGGTTTGAGGGCAGGCATGCGTTTTGGGGCTGGCACCTTTGGCCTGGGAGCTAGGGCTGGACGTTCACATTTTTCAGTGTGGACGCTGATTTTTGGTGGAGAGGGTCGTAAGGCTCTATGTTGAGCCCTTGCTCGGACAGGCGAGCCCGCAGCCCCAATGTGAGTGGGTCTGTGGGAGGGCCGCTGAGGGAGGTTTGAGGGCAGGCATGCGTTTTGGGGCTGGCACCTTTGGCCTGGGAGCTAGGGCTGGACGTTCACATTTTTCAGTGTGGACGCTGATTTTGGTGGAGAGGGTCGTAAGGCTCTATGTTGAGCCCTTGCTCGGACAGGCGAGCCCGCAGCCCCAATGTGAGTGGGTCTGTGGGAGGGCCGCTGAGGGAGGTTTGAGGGCAGGCATGCGTTTTGGGGCTGGCACCTTTGGCCTGGGAGCTAGGGCTGGACGTTCACATTTTTCAGTGTGGACGCTGATTTTTGGTGGAGAGGGTCGTAAGGCTCTATGTTGAGCCCTTGCTCGGACAGGCGAGCCCGCAGCCCCAATGTGAGTGGGTCTGTGGGAGGGCCGCTGAGGGAGGTTTGAGGGCAGGCATGCGTTTTGGGGCTGGCACCTTTGGCCTGGGAGCTAGGGCTGGACGTTCACATTTTTCAGTGTGGACGCTGATTTTTGGTGGAGAGGGTCGTAAGGCTCTATGTTGAGCCCTTGCTCGGACAGGCGAGCCCGCAGCCCCAATGTGAGTGGGTCTGTGGGAGGGCCGCTGAGGGAGGTTTGAGGGCAGGCATGCGTTTTGGGGCTGGCACCTTTGGCCTGGGAGCTAGGGCTGGACGTTCACATTTTTCAGTGTGGACGCTGATTTTTGGTGGAGAGGGTCGTAAGGCTCTATGTTGAGCCCTTGCTCGGACAGGCGAGCCCGCAGCCCCAATGTGAGTGGGTCTGTGGGAGGGCCGCTGAGGGAGGTTTGAGGGCAGGCATGCGTTTTGGGGCTGGCACCTTTGGCCTGGGAGCTAGGGCTGGACGTTCACATTTTTCAGTGTGGACGCTGATTTTTGGTGGAGAGGGTCGTAAGGCTCTATGTTGAGCCCTTGCTCGGACAGGCGAGCCCGCAGCCCCAATGTGAGTGGGTCTGTGGGAGGGCCGCTGAGGGAGGTTTGAGGGCAGGCATGCGTTTTGGGGCTGGCACCTTTGGCCTGGGAGCTAGGGCTGGACGTTCACATTTTTCAGTGTGGACGCTGATTTTGGTGGAGAGGGTCGTAAGGCTCTATGTTGAGCCCTTGCTCGGACAGGCGAGCCCGCAGCCCCAATGTGAGTGGGTCTGTGGGAGGGCCGCTGAGGGAGGTTTGAGGGCAGGCATGCGTTTTGGGGCTGGCACCTTTGGCCTGGGAGCTAGGGCTGGACGTTCACATTTTTCAGTGTGGACGCTGATTTTTGGTGGAGAGGGTCGTAAGGCTCTATGTTGAGCCCTTGCTCGGACAGGCGAGCCCGCAGCCCCAATGTGAGTGGGTCTGTGGGAGGGCCGCTGAGGGAGGTTTGAGGGCAGGCATGCGTTTTGGGGCTGGCACCTTTGGCCTGGGAGCTAGGGCTGGACGTTCACATTTTTCAGTGTGGACGCTGATTTTTGGTGGAGAGGGTCGTAAGGCTCTATGTTGAGCCCTTGCTCGGACAGGCGAGCCCGCAGCCCCAATGTGAGTGGGTCTGTGGGAGGGCCGCTGAGGGAGGTTTGAGGGCAGGCATGCGTTTTGGGGCTGGCACCTTTGGCCTGGGAGCTAGGGCTGGACGTTCACATTTTTCAGTGTGGACGCTGATTTTTGGTGGAGAGGGTCGTAAGGCTCTATGTTGAGCCCTTGCTCGGACAGGCGAGCCCGCAGCCCCAATGTGAGTGGGTCTGTGGGAGGGCCGCTGAGGGAGGTTTGAGGGCAGGCATGCGTTTTGGGGCTGGCACCTTTGGCCTGGGAGCTAGGGCTGGACGTTCACATTTTTCAGTGTGGACGCTGATTTTTGGTGGAGAGGGTCGTAAGGCTCTATGTTGAGCCCTTGCTCGGACAGGCGAGCCCGCAGCCCCAATGTGAGTGGGTCTGTGGGAGGGCCGCTGAGGGAGGTTTGAGGGCAGGCATGCGTTTTGGGGCTGGCACCTTTGGCCTGGGAGCTAGGGCTGGACGTTCACATTTTTCAGTGTGGACGCTGATTTTTGGTGGAGAGGGTCGTAAGGCTCTATGTTGAGCCCTTGCTCGGACAGGCGAGCCCGCAGCCCCAATGTGAGTGGGTCTGTGGGAGGGCCGCTGAGGGAGGTTTGAGGGCAGGCATGCGTTTTGGGGCTGGCACCTTTGGCCTGGGAGCTAGGGCTGGACGTTCACATTTTTCAGTGTGGACGCTGATTTTTGGTGGAGAGGGTCGTAAGGCTCTATGTTGAGCCCTTGCTCGGACAGGCGAGCCCGCAGCCCCAATGTGAGTGGGTCTGTGGGAGGGCCGCTGAGGGAGGTTTGAGGGCAGGCATGCGTTTTGGGGCTGGCACCTTTGGCCTGGGAGCTAGGGCTGGACGTTCACATTTTTCAGTGTGGACGCTGATTTTTGGTGGAGAGGGTCGTAAGGCTCTATGTTGAGCCCTTGCTCGGACAGGCGAGCCCGCAGCCCCAATGTGAGTGGGTCTGTGGGAGGGCCGCTGAGGGAGGTTTGAGGGCAGGCATGCGTTTTGGGGCTGGCACCTTTGGCCTGGGAGCTAGGGCTGGACGTTCACATTTTTCAGTGTGGACGCTGATTTTTGGTGGAGAGGGACGTAAGGCTCTATGTTGAGCCCTTGCTCGGACAGGCGAGCCCGCAGCCCCAATGTGAGTGGGTCTGTGGGAGGGCCGCTGAGGGAGGTTTGAGGGCAGGCATGCGTTTTGGGGCTGGCACCTTTGGCCTGGGAGCTAGGGCTGGACGTTCACATTTTTCAGTGTGGACGTTGTTTTTTGGTGGAGAGGGTCGTAAGGCTCTATGTTGAGCCCTTGCTCGGACAGGCGAGCCCGCAGCCCCAATGTGAGTGGGTCTGTGGGAGGGCCGCTGAGGGAGGTTTGAGGGCAGGCATGCGTTTTGGGGCTGGCACCTTTGGCCTGGGAGCTAGGGCTGGACGTTCACATTTTTCAGTGTGGACGCTGATTTTTGGTGGAGAGGGTCGTAAGGCTCTATGTTGAGCCCTTGCTCGGACAGGCGAGCCCGCAGCCCCAATGTGAGTGGGTCTGTGGGAGGGCCGCTGAGGGAGGTTTGAGGGCAGGCATGCGTTTTGGGGCTGGCACCTTTGGCCTGGGAGCTAGGGCTGGACGTTCACATTTTTCAGTGTGGACGCTGATTTTTGGTGGAGAGGGTCGTAAGGCTCTATGTTGAGCCCTTGCTCGGACAGGCGAGCCCGCAGCCCCAATGTGAGTGGGTCTGTGGGAGGGCCGCTGAGGGAGGTTTGAGGGCAGGCATGCGTTTTGGGGCTGGCACCTTTGGCCTGGGAGCTAGGGCTGGACGTTCACATTTTTCAGTGTGGACGCTGATTTTGGTGGAGAGGGACGTAAGGCTCTATGTTGAGCCCTTGCTCGGACAGGCGAGCCCGCAGCCCCAATGTGAGTGGGTCTGTGGGAGGGCCGCTGAGGGAGGTTTGAGGGCAGGCATGCGTTTTGGGGCTGGCACCTTTGGCCTGGGAGCTAGGGCTGGACGTTCACATTTTTCAGTGTGGACGCTGATTTTTGGTGGAGAGGGTCGTAAGGCTCTATGTTGAGCCCTTGCTCGGACAGGCGAGCCCGCAGCCCCAATGTGAGTGGGTCTGTGGGAGGGCCGCTGAGGGAGGTTTGAGGGCAGGCATGCGTTTTGGGGCTGGCACCTTTGGCCTGGGAGCTAGGGCTGGACGTTCACATTTTTCAGTGTGGACGCTGATTTTTGGTGGAGAGGGTCGTAAGGCTCTATGTTGAGCCCTTGCTCGGACAGGCGAGCCCGCAGCCCCAATGTGAGTGGGTCTGTGGGAGGGCCGCTGAGGGAGGTTTGAGGGCAGGCATGCGTTTTGGGGCTGGCACCTTTGGCCTGGGAGCTAGGGCTGGACGTTCACATTTTTCAGTGTGGACGCTGATTTTTGGTGGAGAGGGTCGTAAGGCTCTATGTTGAGCCCTTGCTCGGACAGGCGAGCCCGCAGCCCCAATGTGAGTGGGTCTGTGGGAGGGCCGCTGAGGGAGGTTTGAGGGCAGGCATGCGTTTTGGGGCTGGCACCTTTGGCCTGGGAGCTAGGGCTGGACGTTCACATTTTTCAGTGTGGACGCTGATTTTTGGTGGAGAGGGTCGTAAGGCTCTATGTTGAGCCCTTGCTCGGACAGGCGAGCCCGCAGCCCCAATGTGAGTGGGTCTGTGGGAGGGCCGCTGAGGGAGGTTTGAGGGCAGGCATGCGTTTTGGGGCTGGCACCTTTGGCCTGGGAGCTAGGGCTGGACGTTCACATTTTTCAGTGTGGACGCTGATTTTTGGTGGAGAGGGTCGTAAGGCTCTATGTTGAGCCCTTGCTCGGACAGGCGAGCCCGCAGCCCCAATGTGAGTGGGTCTGTGGGAGGGCCGCTGAGGGAGGTTTGAGGGCAGGCATGCGTTTTGGGGCTGGCACCTTTGGCCTGGGAGCTAGGGCTGGACGTTCACATTTTTCAGTGTGGACGCTGATTTTTGGTGGAGAGGGTCGTAAGGCTCTATGTTGAGCCCTTGCTCGGACAGGCGAGCCCGCAGCCCCAATGTGAGTGGGTCTGTGGGAGGGCCGCTGAGGGAGGTTTGAGGGCAGGCATGCGTTTTGGGGCTGGCACCTTTGGCCTGGGAGCTAGGGCTGGACGTTCACATTTTTCAGTGTGGACGCTGATTTTTGGTGGAGAGGGTCGTAAGGCTCTATGTTGAGCCCTTGCTCGGACAGGCGAGCCCGCAGCCCCAATGTGAGTGGGTCTGTGGGAGGGCCGCTGAGGGAGGTTTGAGGGCAGGCATGCGTTTTGGGGCTGGCACCTTTGGCCTGGGAGCTAGGGCTGGACGTTCACATTTTTCAGTGTGGACGCTGATTTTTGGTGGAGAGGGTCGTAAGGCTCTATGTTGAGCCCTTGCTCGGACAGGCGAGCCCGCAGCCCCAATGTGAGTGGGTCTGTGGGAGGGCCGCTGAGGGAGGTTTGAGGGCAGGCATGCGTTTTGGGGCTGGCACCTTTGGCCTGGGAGCTAGGGCTGGACGTTCACATTTTTCAGTGTGGACGCTGATTTTTGGTGGAGAGGGTCGTAAGGCTCTATGTTGAGCCCTTGCTCGGACAGGCGAGCCCGCAGCCCCAATGTGAGTGGGTCTGTGGGAGGGCCGCTGAGGGAGGTTTGAGGGCAGGCATGCGTTTTGGGGCTGGCACCTTTGGCCTGGGAGCTAGGGCTGGACGTTCACATTTTTCAGTGTGGACGCTGATTTTGGTGGAGAGGGTCGTAAGGCTCTATGTTGAGCCCTTGCTCGGACAGGCGAGCCCGCAGCCCCAATGTGAGTGGGTCTGTGGGAGGGCCGCTGAGGGAGGTTTGAGGGCAGGCATGCGTTTTGGGGCTGGCACCTTTGGCCTGGGAGCTAGGGCTGGACGTTCACATTTTTCAGTGTGGACGCTGATTTTTGGTGGAGAGGGTCGTAAGGCTCTATGTTGAGCCCTTGCTCGGACAGGCGAGCCCGCAGCCCCAATGTGAGTGGGTCTGTGGGAGGGCCGCTGAGGGAGGTTTGAGGGCAGGCATGCGTTTTGGGGCTGGCACCTTTGGCCTGGGAGCTAGGGCTGGACGTTCACATTTTTCAGTGTGGACGCTGATTTTTGGTGGAGAGGGTCGTAAGGCTCTATGTTGAGCCCTTGCTCGGACAGGCGAGCCCGCAGCCCCAATGTGAGTGGGTCTGTGGGAGGGCCGCTGAGGGAGGTTTGAGGGCAGGCATGCGTTTTGGGGCTGGCACCTTTGGCCTGGGAGCTAGGGCTGGACGTTCACATTTTTCAGTGTGGACGCTGATTTTGGTGGAGAGGGTCGTAAGGCTCTATGTTGAGGCCTTGCTCGGACAGGCGAGCCCGCAGCCCCAATGTGAGTGGGTCTGTGGGAGGGCCGCTGAGGGAGGTTTGAGGGCAGGCATGCGTTTTGGGGCTGGCACCTTTGGCCTGGGAGCTAGGGCTGGACGTTCACATTTTTCAGTGTGGACGCTGATTTTTGGTGGAGAGGGTCGTAAGGCTCTATGTTGAGCCCTTGCTCGGACAGGCGAGCCCGCAGCCCCAATGTGAGTGGGTCTGTGGGAGGGCCGCTGAGGGAGGTTTGAGGGCAGGCATGCGTTTTGGGGCTGGCACCTTTGGCCTGGGAGCTAGGGCTGGACGTTCACATTTTTCAGTGTGGACGCTGATTTTGGTGGAGAGGGTCGTAAGGCTCTATGTTGAGCCCTTGCTCGGACAGGCGAGCCCGCAGCCCCAATGTGAGTGGGTCTGTGGGAGGGCCGCTGAGGGAGGTTTGAGGGCAGGCATGCGTTTTGGGGCTGGCACCTTTGGCCTGGGAGCTAGGGCTGGACGTTCACATTTTTCAGTGTGGACGCTGATTTTTGGTGGAGAGGGTCGTAAGGCTCTATGTTGAGCCCTTGCTCGGACAGGCGAGCCCGCAGCCCCAATGTGAGTGGGTCTGTGGGAGGGCCGCTGAGGGAGGTTTGAGGGCAGGCATGCGTTTTGGGGCTGGCACCTTTGGCCTGGGAGCTAGGGCTGGACGTTCCCATTTTTCAGTGTGGACGCTGATTTTTGGTGGAGAGGGTCGTAAGGCTCTATGTTGAGCCCTTGCTCGGACAGGCGAGCCCGCAGCCCCAATGTGAGTGGGTCTGTGGGAGGGCCGCTGAGGGAGGTTTGAGGGCAGGCATGCGTTTTGGGGCTGGCACCTTTGGCCTGGGAGCTAGGGCTGGACGTTCACATTTTTCAGTGTGGACGCTGATTTTTGGTGGAGAGGGTCGTAAGGCTCTATGTTGAGCCCTCGCTCGGACAGGCGAGCCCGCAGCCCCAATGTGAGTGGGTCTGTGGGAGGGCCGCTGAGGGAGGTTTGAGGGCAGGCATGCGTTTTGGGGCTGGCACCTTTGGCCTGGGAGCTAGGGCTGGACGTTCACATTTTTCAGTGTGGACGCTGATTTTTGGTGGAGAGGGTCGTAAGGCTCTATGTTGAGCCCTTGCTCGGACAGGCGAGCCCGCAGCCCCAATGTGAGTGGGTCTGTGGGAGGGCCGCTGAGGGAGGTTTGAGGGCAGGCATGCGTTTTGGGGCTGGCACCTTTGGCCTGGGAGCTAGGGCTGGACGTTCACATTTTTCAGTGTGGACGCTGATTTTTGGTGGAGAGGGTCGTAAGGCTCTATGTTGAGCCCTCGCTCGGACAGGCGAGCCCGCAGCCCCAATGTGAGTGGGTCTGTGGGAGGGCCGCTGAGGGAGGTTTGAGGGCAGGCATGCGTTTTGGGGCTGGCACCTTTGGCCTGGGAGCTAGGGCTGGACGTTCACATTTTTCAGTGTGGACGCTGATTTTTGGTGGAGAGGGTCGTAAGGCTCGATGTTGAGCCCTTGCTTGGACAGGCGAGCCCGCAGCCCCAATGTGAGTGGGTCTGTGGGAGGGCCGCTGAGGGAGGTTTGAGGGCAGGCATGCGTTTTGGGGCTGGCACCTTTGGCCTGGGAGCTAGGGCTGGACGTTCACATTTTTCAGTGTGGACGCTGATTTTTGGTGGAGAGGGTCGTAAGGCTCTATGTTGAGCCCTTGCTCGGACAGGCGAGCCCGCAGCCCCAATGTGAGTGGGTCTGTGGGAGGGCCGCTGAGGGAGGTTTGAGGGCAGGCATGCGTTTTGGGGCTGGCACCTTTGGCCTGGGAGCTAGGGCTGGACGTTCACATTTTTCAGTGTGGACGCTGATTTTTGGTGGAGAGGGTCGTAAGGCTCTATGTTGAGCCCTTGCTCGGACAGGCGAGCCCGCAGCCCCAATGTGAGTGGGTCTGTGGGAGGGCCGCTGAGGGAGGTTTGAGGGCAGGCATGCGTTTTGGGGCTGGCACCTTTGGCCTGGGAGCTAGGGCTGGACGTTCACATTTTTCAGTGTGGACGCTGATTTTGGTGGAGAGGGTCGTAAGGCTCTATGTTGAGCCCTTGCTCGGACAGGCGAGCCCGCAGCCCCAATGTGAGTGGGTCTGTGGGAGGGCCGCTGAGGGAGGTTTGAGGGCAGGCATGCGTTTTGGGGCTGGCACCTTTGGCCTGGGAGCTAGGGCTGGACGTTCACATTTTTCAGTGTGGACGCTGATTTTTGGTGGAGAGGGTCGTAAGGCTCTATGTTGAGCCCTTGCTCGGACAGGCGAGCCCGCAGCCCCAATGTGAGTGGGTCTGTGGGAGGGCCGCTGAGGGAGGTTTGAGGGCAGGCATGCGTTTTGGGGCTGGCACCTTTGGCCTGGGAGCTAGGGCTGGACGTTCACATTTTTCAGTGTGGACGCTGATTTTTGGTGGAGAGGGTCGTAAGGCTCTATGTTGAGCCCTTGCTCGGACAGGCGAGCCCGCAGCCCCAATGTGAGTGGGTCTGTGGGAGGGCCGCTGAGGGAGGTTTGAGGGCAGGCATGCGTTTTGGGGCTGGCACCTTTGGCCTGGGAGCTAGGGCTGGACGTTCACATTTTTCAGTGTGGACGCTGATTTTTGGTGGAGAGGGTCGTAAGGCTCTATGTTGAGCCCTCGCTCGGACAGGCGAGCCCGCAGCCCCAATGTGAGTGGGTCTGTGGGAGGGCCGCTGAGGGAGGTTTGAGGGCAGGCATGCGTTTTGGGGCTGGCACCTTTGGCCTGGGAGCTAGGGCTGGACGTTCACATTTTTCAGTGTGGACGCTGATTTTTGGTGGAGAGGGTCGTAAGGCTCTATGTTGAGCCCTTGCTCGGACAGGCGAGCCCGCAGCCCCAATGTGAGTGGGTCTGTGGGAGGGCCGCTGAGGGAGGTTTGAGGGCAGGCATGCGTTTTGGGGCTGGCACCTTTGGCCTGGGAGCTAGGGCTGGACGTTCACATTTTTCAGTGTGGACGCTGATTTTTGGTGGAGAGGGTCGTAAGGCTCTATGTTGAGCCCTTGCTCGGACAGGCGAGCCCGCAGCCCCAATGTGAGTGGGTCTGTGGGAGGGCCGCTGAGGGAGGTTTGAGGGCAGGCATGCGTTTTGGGGCTGGCACCTTTGGCCTGGGAGCTAGGGCTGGACGTTCACATTTTTCAGTGTGGACGCTGATTTTTGGTGGAGAGGGTCGTAAGGCTCTATGTTGAGCCCTTGCTCGGACAGGCGAGCCCGCAGCCCCAATGTGAGTGGGTCTGTGGGAGGGCCGCTGAGGGAGGTTTGAGGGCAGGCATGCGTTTTGGGGCTGGCACCTTTGGCCTGGGAGCTAGGGCTGGACGTTCACATTTTTCAGTGTGGACGCTGATTTTTGGTGGAGAGGGTCGTAAGGCTCTATGTTGAGCCCTTGCTCGGACAGGCGAGCCCGCAGCCCCAATGTGAGTGGGTCTGTGGGAGGGCCGCTGAGGGAGGTTTGAGGGCAGGCATGCGTTTTGGGGCTGGCACCTTTGGCCTGGGAGCTAGGGCTGGACGTTCACATTTTTCAGTGTGGACGCTGATTTTTGGTGGAGAGGGTCGTAAGGCTCTATGTTGAGCCCTTGCTCGGACAGGCGAGCCCGCAGCCCCAATGTGAGTGGGTCTGTGGGAGGGCCGCTGAGGGAGGTTTGAGGGCAGGCATGCGTTTTGGGGCTGGCACCTTTGGCCTGGGAGCTAGGGCTGGACGTTCACATTTTTCAGTGTGGACGCTGATTTTTGGTGGAGAGGGTCGTAAGGCTCTATGTTGAGCCCTTGCTCGGACAGGCGAGCCCGCAGCCCCAATGTGAGTGGGTCTGTGGGAGGGCCGCTGAGGGAGGTTTGAGGGCAGGCATGCGTTTTGGGGCTGGCACCTTTGGCCTGGGAGCTAGGGCTGGACGTTCACATTTTTCAGTGTGGACGCTGATTTTTGGTGGAGAGGGACGTAAGGCTCTATGTTGAGCCCTTGCTCGGACAGGCGAGCCCGCAGCCCCAATGTGAGTGGGTCTGTGGGAGGGCCGCTGAGGGAGGTTTGAGGGCAGGCATGCGTTTTGGGGCTGGCACCTTTGGCCTGGGAGCTAGGGCTGGACGTTCACATTTTTCAGTGTGGACGCTGATTTTGGTGGAGAGGGTCGTAAGGCTCTATGTTGAGCCCTTGCTCGGACAGGCGAGCCCGCAGCCCCAATGTGAGTGGGTCTGTGGGAGGGCCGCTGAGGGAGGTTTGAGGGCAGGCATGCGTTTTGGGGCTGGCACCTTTGGCCTGGGAGCTAGGGCTGGACGTTCACATTTTTCAGTGTGGACGCTGATTTTTGGTGGAGAGGGTCGTAAGGCTCTATGTTGAGCCCTTGCTCGGACAGGCGAGCCCGCAGCCCCAATGTGAGTGGGTCTGTGGGAGGGCCGCTGAGGGAGGTTTGAGGGCAGGCATGCGTTTTGGGGCTGGCACCTTTGGCCTGGGAGCTAGGGCTGGACGTTCACATTTTTCAGTGTGGACGCTGATTTTGGTGGAGAGGGTCGTAAGGCTCTATGTTGAGCCCTTGCTCGGACAGGCGAGCCCGCAGCCCCAATGTGAGTGGGTCTGTGGGAGGGCCGCTGAGGGAGGTTTGAGGGCAGGCATGCGTTTTGGGGCTGGCACCTTTGGCCTGGGAGCTAGGGCTGGACGTTCACATTTTTCAGTGTGGACGCTGATTTTTGGTGGAGAGGGTCGTAAGGCTCTATGTTGAGCCCTTGCTCGGACAGGCGAGCCCGCAGCCCCAATGTGAGTGGGTCTGTGGGAGGGCCGCTGAGGGAGGTTTGAGGGCAGGCATGCGTTTTGGGGCTGGCACCTTTGGCCTGGGAGCTAGGGCTGGACGTTTACATTTTTCAGTGTGGACGCTGATTTTTGGTGGAGAGGGTCGTAAGGCTCTATGTTGAGCCCTTGCTCGGACAGGCGAGCCCGCAGCCCCAATGTGAGTGGGTCTGTGGGAGGGCCGCTGAGGGAGGTTTGAGGGCAGGCATGCGTTTTGGGGCTGGCACCTTTGGCCTGGGAGCTAGGGCTGGACGTTCACATTTTTCAGTGTGGACGCTGATTTTTGGTGGAGAGGGTCGTAAGGCTCTATGTTGAGCCCTTGCTCGGACAGGCGAGCCCGCAGCCCCAATGTGAGTGGGTCTGTGGGAGGGCCGCTGAGGGAGGTTTGAGGGCAGGCATGCGTTTTGGGGCTGGCACCTTTGGCCTGGGAGCTAGGGCTGGACGTTCACATTTTTCAGTGTGGACGCTGATTTTTGGTGGAGAGGGTCGTAAGGCTCTATGTTGAGCCCTTGCTCGGACAGGCGAGCCCGCAGCCCCAATGTGAGTGGGTCTGTGGGAGGGCCGCTGAGGGAGGTTTGAGGGCAGGCATGCGTTTTGGGGCTGGCACCTTTGGCCTGGGAGCTAGGGCTGGACGTTCACATTTTTCAGTGTGGACGCTGATTTTTGGTGGAGAGGGTCGTAAGGCTCTATGTTGAGCCCTTGCTCGGACAGGCGAGCCCGCAGCCCCAATGTGAGTGGGTCTGTGGGAGGGCCGCTGAGGGAGGTTTGAGGGCAGGCATGCGTTTTGGGGCTGGCACCTTTGGCCTGGGAGCTAGGGCTGGACGTTCACATTTTTCAGTGTGGACGCTGATTTTTGGTGGAGAGGGTCGTAAGGCTCTATGTTGAGCCCTTGCTCGGACAGGCGAGCCCGCAGCCCCAATGTGAGTGGGTCTGTGGGAGGGCCGCTGAGGGAGGTTTGAGGGCAGGCATGCGTTTTGGGGCTGGCACCTTTGGCCTGGGAGCTAGGGCTGGACGTTCACATTTTTCAGTGTGGACGCTGATTTTTGGTGGAGAGGGTCGTAAGGCTCTATGTTGAGCCCTTGCTCGGACAGGCGAGCCCGCAGCCCCAATGTGAGTGGGTCTGTGGGAGGGCCGCTGAGGGAGGTTTGAGGGCAGGCATGCGTTTTGGGGCTGGCACCTTTGGCCTGGGAGCTAGGGCTGGACGTTCACATTTTTCAGTGTGGACGCTGATTTTTGGTGGAGAGGGTCGTAAGGCTCTATGTTGAGCCCTTGCTCGGACAGGCGAGCCCGCAGCCCCAATGTGAGTGGGTCTGTGGGAGGGCCGCTGAGGGAGGTTTGAGGGCAGGCATGCGTTTTGGGGCTGGCACCTTTGGCCTGGGAGCTAGGGCTGGACGTTCACATTTTTCAGTGTGGACGCTGATTTTGGTGGAGAGGGTCGTAAGGCTCTATGTTGAGCCCTTGCTCGGACAGGCGAGCCCGCAGCCCCAATGTGAGTGGGTCTGTGGGAGGGCCGCTGAGGGAGGTTTGAGGGCAGGCATGCGTTTTGGGGCTGGCACCTTTGGCCTGGGAGCTAGGGCTGGACGTTCACATTTTTCAGTGTGGACGCTGATTTTTGGTGGAGAGGGTCGTAAGGCTCTATGTTGAGCCCTTGCTCGGACAGGCGAGCCCGCAGCCCCAATGTGAGTGGGTCTGTGGGAGGGCCGCTGAGGGAGGTTTGAGGGCAGGCATGCGTTTTGGGGCTGGCACCTTTGGCCTGGGAGCTAGGGCTGGACGTTCACATTTTTCAGTGTGGACGCTGATTTTTGGTGGAGAGGGTCGTAAGGCTCTATGTTGAGCCCTTGCTCGGACAGGCGAGCCCGCAGCCCCAATGTGAGTGGGTCTGTGGGAGGGCCGCTGAGGGAGGTTTGAGGGCAGGCATGCGTTTTGGGGCTGGCACCTTTGGCCTGGGAGCTAGGGCTGGACGTTCACATTTTTCAGTGTGGACGCTGATTTTTGGTGGAGAGGGTCGTAAGGCTCTATGTTGAGCCCTTGCTCGGACAGGCGAGCCCGCAGCCCCAATGTGAGTGGGTCTGTGGGAGGGCCGCTGAGGGAGGTTTGAGGGCAGGCATGCGTTTTGGGGCTGGCACCTTTGGCCTGGGAGCTAGGGCTGGACGTTCACATTTTTCAGTGTGGACGCTGATTTTTGGTGGAGAGGGTCGTAAGGCTCTATGTTGAGCCCTTGCTCGGACAGGCGAGCCCGCAGCCCCAATGTGAGTGGGTCTGTGGGAGGGCCGCTGAGGGAGGTTTGAGGGCAGGCATGCGTTTTGGGGCTGGCACCTTTGGCCTGGGAGCTAGGGCTGGACGTTCACATTTTTCAGTGTGGACGCTGATTTTTGGTGGAGAGGGTCGTAAGGCTCTATGTTGAGCCCTTGCTCGGACAGGCGAGCCCGCAGCCCCAATGTGAGTGGGTCTGTGGGAGGGCCGCTGAGGGAGGTTTGAGGGCAGGCATGCGTTTTGGGGCTGGCACCTTTGGCCTGGGAGCTAGGGCTGGACGTTCACATTTTTCAGTGTGGACGCTGATTTTTGGTGGAGAGGGTCGTAAGGCTCTATGTTGAGCCCTTGCTCGGACAGGCGAGCCCGCAGCCCCAATGTGAGTGGGTCTGTGGGAGGGCCGCTGAGGGAGGTTTGAGGGCAGGCATGCGTTTTGGGGCTGGCACCTTTGGCCTGGGAGCTAGGGCTGGACGTTCACATTTTTCAGTGTGGACGCTGATTTTTGGTGGAGAGGGTCGTAAGGCTCTATGTTGAGCCCTTGCTCGGACAGGCGAGCCCGCAGCCCCAATGTGAGTGGGTCTGTGGGAGGGCCGCTGAGGGAGGTTTGAGGGCAGGCATGCGTTTTGGGGCTGGCACCTTTGGCCTGGGAGCTAGGGCTGGACGTTCACATTTTTCAGTGTGGACGCTGATTTTTGGTGGAGAGGGTCGTAAGGCTCTATGTTGAGCCCTTGCTCGGACAGGCGAGCCCGCAGCCCCAATGTGAGTGGGTCTGTGGGAGGGCCGCTGAGGGAGGTTTGAGGGCAGGCATGCGTTTTGGGGCTGGCACCTTTGGCCTGGGAGCTAGGGCTGGACGTTCACATTTTTCAGTGTGGACGCTGATTTTTGGTGGAGAGGGTCGTAAGGCTCTATGTTGAGCCCTTGCTCGGACAGGCGAGCCCGCAGCCCCAATGTGAGTGGGTCTGTGGGAGGGCCGCTGAGGGAGGTTTGAGGGCAGGCATGCGTTTTGGGGCTGGCACCTTTGGCCTGGGAGCTAGGGCTGGACGTTCACATTTTTCAGTGTGGACGCTGATTTTTGGTGGAGAGGGTCGTAAGGCTCTATGTTGAGCCCTTGCTCGGACAGGCGAGCCCGCAGCCCCAATGTGAGTGGGTCTGTGGGAGGGCCGCTGAGGGAGGTTTGAGGGCAGGCATGCGTTTTGGGGCTGGCACCTTTGGCCTGGGAGCTAGGGCTGGACGTTCACATTTTTCAGTGTGGACGCTGATTGGTGGGGGAGAGGGTCGTAAGGCTCTATGTTGAGCCCTTGCTCGGACAGGCGAGCCCGCAGCCCCAATGTGAGTGGGTCTGTGGGAGGGCCGCTGAGGGAGGTTTGAGGGCAGGCATGCGTTTTGGGGCTGGCACCTTTGGCCTGGGAGCTAGGGCTGGACGTTCACATTTTTCAGTGTGGACGCTGATTTTTGGTGGAGAGGGTCGTAAGGCTCTATGTTGAGCCCTTGCTCGGACAGGCGAGCCCGCAGCCCCAATGTGAGTGGGTCTGTGGGAGGGCCGCTGAGGGAGGTTTGAGGGCAGGCATGCGTTTTGGGGCTGGCACCTTTGGCCTGGGAGCTAGGGCTGGACGTTCACATTTTTCAGTGTGGACGCTGATTTTTGGTGGAGAGGGTCGTGAGGCTCTATGTTGAGCCCTTGCTCGGACAGGCGAGCCCGCAGCCCCAATGTGAGTGGGTCTGTGGGAGGGCCGCTGAGGGAGGTTTGAGGGCAGGCATGCGTTTTGGGGCTGGCACCTTTGGCCTGGGAGCTAGGGCTGGACGTTCACATTTTTCAGTGTGGACGCTGATTTTTGGTGGAGAGGGTCGTAAGGCTCTATGTTGAGCCCTTGCTCGGACAGGCGAGCCCGCAGCCCCAATGTGAGTGGGTCTGTGGGAGGGCCGCTGAGGGAGGTTTGAGGGCAGGCATGCGTTTTGGGGCTGGCACCTTTGGCCTGGGAGCTAGGGCTGGACGTTCACATTTTTCAGTGTGGACGCTGATTTTTGGTGGAGAGGGTCGTAAGGCTCTATGTTGAGCCCTTGCTCGGACAGGCGAGCCCGCAGCCCCAATGTGAGTGGGTCTGTGGGAGGGCCGCTGAGGGAGGTTTGAGGGCAGGCATGCGTTTTGGGGCTGGCACCTTTGGCCTGGGAGCTAGGGCTGGACGTTCACATTTTTCAGTGTGGACGCTGATTTTTGGTGGAGAGGGTCGTAAGGCTCTATGTTGAGCCCTTGCTCGGACAGGCGAGCCCGCAGCCCCAATGTGAGTGGGTCTGTGGGAGGGCCGCTGAGGGAGGTTTGAGGGCAGGCATGCGTTTTGGGGCTGGCACCTTTGGCCTGGGAGCTAGGGCTGGACGTTCACATTTTTCAGTGTGGACGCTGATTTTGGTGGAGAGGGTCGTAAGGCTCTATGTTGAGCCCTTGCTCGGACAGGCGAGCCCGCAGCCCCAATGTGAGTGGGTCTGTGGGAGGGCCGCTGAGGGAGGTTTGAGGGCAGGCATGCGTTTTGGGGCTGGCACCTTTGGCCTGGGAGCTAGGGCTGGACGTTTACATTTTTCAGTGTGGACGCTGATTTTTGGTGGAGAGGGTCGTAAGGCTCTATGTTGAGCCCTTGCTCGGACAGGCGAGCCCGCAGCCCCAATGTGAGTGGGTCTGTGGGAGGGCCGCTGAGGGAGGTTTGAGGGCAGGCATGCGTTTTGGGGCTGGCACCTTTGGCCTGGGAGCTAGGGCTGGACGTTCACAGTTTTCAGTGTGGACGCTGATTTTTGGTGGAGAGGGTCGTAAGGCTCTATGTTGAGCCCTTGCTCGGACAGGCGAGCCCGCAGCCCCAATGTGAGTGGGTCTGTGGGAGGGCCGCTGAGGGAGGTTTGAGGGCAGGCATGCGTTTTGGGGCTGGCACCTTTGGCCTGGGAGCTAGGGCTGGACGTTCACATTTTTCAGTGTGGACGCTGATTTTTGGTGGAGAGGGTCGTAAGGCTCTATGTTGAGCCCTTGCTCGGACAGGCGAGCCCGCAGCCCCAATGTGAGTGGGTCTGTGGGAGGGCCGCTGAGGGAGGTTTGAGGGCAGGCATGCGTTTTGGGGCTGGCTCCTTTGGCCTGGGAGCTAGGGCTGGACGTTCACATTTTTCAGTGTGGACGCTGATTTTTGGTGGAGAGGGTCGTAAGGCTCTATGTTGAGCCCTTGCTCGGACAGGCGAGCCCGCAGCCCCAATGTGAGTGGGTCTGTGGGAGGGCCGCTGAGGGAGGTTTGAGGGCAGGCATGCGTTTTGGGGCTGGCACCTTTGGCCTGGGAGCTAGGGCTGGACGTTCACATTTTTCAGTGTGGACGCTGATTTTGGTGGAGAGGGTCGTAAGGCTCTATGTTGAGCCCTTGCTCGGACAGGCGAGCCCGCAGCCCCAATGTGAGTGGGTCTGTGGGAGGGCCGCTGAGGGAGGTTTGAGGGCAGGCATGCGTTTTGGGGCTGGCACCTTTGGCCTGGGAGCTAGGGCTGGACGTTCACATTTTTCAGTGTGGACGCTGATTTTTGGTGGAGATGGTTGTAAGGCTCTATGTTGAGCCGTTGCTTGGACAGGCGAGCCCGCAGCCCCAATGTGAGTGGGTCTGTGGGAGGGCCGCTGAGGGAGGTTTGAGGGCAGGCATGCGTTTTGGGGCTGGCACCTTTGGCCTGGGAGCTAGGGCTGGACGTTCACATTTTTCAGTGTGGACGCTGATTTTTGGTGGAGAGGGTCGTAAGGCTCTATGTTGAGCCCTTGCTCGGACAGGCGAGCCCGCAGCCCCAATGTGAGTGGGTCTGTGGGAGGGCCGCTGAGGGAGGTTTGAGGGCAGGCATGCGTTTTGGGGCTGGCACCTTTGGCCTGGGAGCTAGGGCTGGACGTTCACATTTTTCAGTGTGGACGCTGATTTTTGGTGGAGAGGGTCGTAAGGCTCTATGTTGAGCCCTTGCTCGGACAGGCGAGCCCGCAGCCCCAATGTGAGTGGGTCTGTGGGAGGGCCGCTGAGGGAGGTTTGAGGGCAGGCATGCGTTTTGGGGCTGGCACCTTTGGCCTGGGAGCTAGGGCTGGACGTTCACATTTTTCAGTGTGGACGCTGATTTTGGTGGAGAGGGTCGTAAGGCTCTATGTTGAGCCCTTGCTCGGACAGGCGAGCCCGCAGCCCCAATGTGAGTGGGTCTGTGGGAGGGCCGCTGAGGGAGGTTTGAGGGCAGGCATGCGTTTTGGGGCTGGCACCTTTGGCCTGGGAGCTAGGGCTGGACGTTCACATTTTTCAGTGTGGACGCTGATTTTTGGTGGAGAGGGTCGTAAGGCTCTATGTTGAGCCCTTGCTCGGACAGGCGAGCCCGCAGCCCCAATGTGAGTGGGTCTGTGGGAGGGCCGCTGAGGGAGGTTTGAGGGCAGGCATGCGTTTTGGGGCTGGCACCTTTGGCCTGGGAGCTAGGGCTGGACGTTCACATTTTTCAGTGTGGACGCTGATTTTTGGTGGAGAGGGTCGTAAGGCTCTATGTTGAGCCCTTGCTCGGACAGGCGAGCCCGCAGCCCCAATGTGAGTGGGTCTGTGGGAGGGCCGCTGAGGGAGGTTTGAGGGCAGGCATGCGTTTTGGGGCTGGCACCTTTGGCCTGGGAGCTAGGGCTGGACGTTCACATTTTTCAGTGTGGACGCTGATTTTTGGTGGAGAGGGTCGTAAGGCTCTATGTTGAGCCCTTGCTCGGACAGGCGAGCCCGCAGCCCCAATGTGAGTGGGTCTGTGGGAGGGCCGCTGAGGGAGGTTTGAGGGCAGGCATGCGTTTTGGGGCTGGCACCTTTGGCCTGGGAGCTAGGGCTGGACGTTCACATTTTTCAGTGTGGACGCTGATTTTTGGTGGAGAGGGTCGTAAGGCTCTATGTTGAGCCCTTGCTCGGACAGGCGAGCCCGCAGCCCCAATGTGAGTGGGTCTGTGGGAGGGCCGCTGTGGGAGGTTTGAGGGCAGGCATGCGTTTTGGGGCTGGCACCTTTGGCCTGGGAGCTAGGGCTGGACGTTCACATTTTTCAGTGTGGACGCTGATTTTTGGTGGAGAGGGTCGTAAGGCTCTATGTTGAGCCCTTGCTCGGACAGGCGAGCCCGCAGCCCCAATGTGAGTGGGTCTGTGGGAGGGCCGCTGAGGGAGGTTTGAGGGCAGGCATGCGTTTTGGGGCTGGCACCTTTGGCCTGGGAGCTAGGGCTGGACGTTCACATTTTTCAGTGTGGACGCTGATTTTTGGTGGAGAGGGTCGTAAGGCTCTATGTTGAGCCCTTGCTCGGACAGGCGAGCCCGCAGCCCCAATGTGAGTGGGTCTGTGGGAGGGCCGCTGAGGGAGGTTTGAGGGCAGGCATGCGTTTTGGGGCTGGCACCTTTGGCCTGGGAGCTAGGGCTGGACGTTCACATTTTTCAGTGTGGACGCTGATTTTTGGTGGAGAGGGTCGTAAGGCTCTATGTTGAGCCCTTGCTCGGACAGGCGAGCCCGCAGCCCCAATGTGAGTGGGTCTGTGGGAGGGCCGCTGAGGGAGGTTTGAGGGCAGGCATGCGTTTTGGGGCTGGCACCTTTGGCCTGGGAGCTAGGGCTGGACGTTCACATTTTTCAGTGTGGACGCTGATTTTTGGTGGAGAGGGTCGTAAGGCTCTATGTTGAGCCCTTGCACGGACAGGCGAGCCCGCAGCCCCAATGTGAGTGGGTCTGTGGGAGGGCCGCTGAGGGAGGTTTGAGGGCAGGCATGCGTTTTGGGGCTGGCACCTTTGGCCTGGGAGCTAGGGCTGGACGTTCACATTTTTCAGTGTGGACGCTGATTTTTGGTGGAGAGGGTCGTAAGGCTCTATGTTGAGCCCTTGCTCGGACAGGCGAGCCCGCAGCCCCAATGTGAGTGGGTCTGTGGGAGGGCCGCTGAGGGAGGTTTGAGGGCAGGCATGCGTTTTGGGGCTGGCACCTTTGGCCTGGGAGCTAGGGCTGGACGTTCACATTTTTCAGTGTGGACGCTGATTTTTGGTGGAGAGGGTCGTAAGGCTCTATGTTGAGCCCTTGCTCGGACAGGTGAGCCCGCAGCCCCAATGTGAGTGGGTCTGTGGGAGGGCCGCTGAGGGAGGTTTGAGGGCAGGCATGCGTTTTGGGGCTGGCACCTTTGGCCTGGGAGCTAGGGCTGGACGTTCACATTTTTCAGTGTGGACGCTGATTTTTGGTGGAGAGGGTCGTAAGGCTCTATGTTGAGCCCTTGCTCGGACAGGCGAGCCCGCAGCCCCAATGTGAGTGGGTCTGTGGGAGGGCCGCTGAGGGAGGTTTGAGGGCAGGCATGCGTTTTGGGGCTGGCACCTTTGGCCTGGGAGCTAGGGCTGGACGTTCACATTTTTCAGTGTGGACGCTGATTTTGGTGGAGAGGGTCGTAAGGCTCTATGTTGAGCCCTTGCTCGGACAGGCGAGCCCGCAGCCCCAATGTGAGTGGGTCTGTGGGAGGGCCGCTGAGGGAGGTTTGAGGGCAGGCATGCGTTTTGGGGCTGGCACCTTTGGCCTGGGAGCTAGGGCTGGACGTTCACATTTTTCAGTGTGGACGCTGATTTTGGTGGAGAGGGTCGTAAGGCTCTATGTTGAGCCCTTGCTCGGACAGGTGAGCCCGCAGCCCCAATGTGAGTGGGTCTGTGGGAGGGCCGCTGAGGGAGGTTTGAGGGCAGGCATGCGTTTTGGGGCTGGCACCTTTGGCCTGGGAGCTAGGGCTGGACGTTCACATTTTTCAGTGTGGACGCTGATTTTTGGTGGAGAGGGTCGTAAGGCTCTATGTTGAGCCCTTGCTCGGACAGGCGAGCCCGCAGCCCCAATGTGAGTGGGTCTGTGGGAGGGCCGCTGAGGGAGGTTTGAGGGCAGGCATGCGTTTTGGGGCTGGCACCTTTGGCCTGGGAGCTAGGGCTGGACGTTTACATTTTTCAGTGTGGACGCTGATTTTTGGTGGAGAGGGTCGTAAGGCTCTATGTTGAGCCCTTGCTCGGACAGGCGAGCCCGCAGCCCCAATGTGAGTGGGTCTGTGGGAGGGCCGCTGAGGGAGGTTTGAGGGCAGGCATGCGTTTTGGGGCTGGCACCTTTGGCCTGGGAGCTAGGGCTGGACGTTCACATTTTTCAGTGTGGACGCTGATTTTTGGTGGAGAGGGTCGTAAGGCTCTATGTTGAGCCCTTGCTCGGACAGGCGAGCCCGCAGCCCCAATGTGAGTGGGTCTGTGGGAGGGCCGCTGAGGGAGGTTTGAGGGCAGGCATGCGTTTTGGGGCTGGCACCTTTGGCCTGGGAGCTAGGGCTGGACGTTCACATTTTTCAGTGTGGACGCTGATTTTTGGTGGAGAGGGTCGTAAGGCTCTATGTTGAGCCCTTGCTCGGACAGGCGAGCCCGCAGCCCCAATGTGAGTGGGTCTGTGGGAGGGCCGCTGAGGGAGGTTTGAGGGCAGGCATGCGTTTTGGGGCTGGCACCTTTGGCCTGGGAGCTAGGGCTGGACGTTCACATTTTTCAGTGTGGACGCTGATTTTTGGTGGAGAGGGTCGTAAGGCTCTATGTTGAGCCCTTGCTCGGACAGGCGAGCCCGCAGCCCCAATGTGAGTGGGTCTGTGGGAGGGCCGCTGAGGGAGGTTTGAGGGCAGGCATGCGTTTTGGGGCTGGCACCTTTGGCCTGGGAGCTAGGGCTGGACGTTCACATTTTTCAGTGTGGACGCTGATTTTTGGTGGAGAGGGTCGTAAGGCTCTATGTTGAGCCCTTGCTCGGACAGGCGAGCCCGCAGCCCCAATGTGAGTGGGTCTGTGGGAGGGCCGCTGAGGGAGGTTTGAGGGCAGGCATGCGTTTTGGGGCTGGCACCTTTGGCCTGGGAGCTAGGGCTGGACGTTCACATTTTTCAGTGTGGACGCTGATTTTTGGTGGAGAGGGACGTAAGGCTCTATGTTGAGCCCTTGCTCGGACAGGCGAGCCCGCAGCCCCAATGTGAGTGGGTCTGTGGGAGGGCCGCTGAGGGAGGTTTGAGGGCAGGCATGCGTTTTGGGGCTGGCACCTTTGGCCTGGGAGCTAGGGCTGGACGTTCACATTTTTCAGTGTGGACGCTGATTTTGGTGGAGAGGGTCGTAAGGCTCTATGTTGAGCCCTTGCTCGGACAGGCGAGCCCGCAGCCCCAATGTGAGTGGGTCTGTGGGAGGGCCGCTGAGGGAGGTTTGAGGGCAGGCATGCGTTTTGGGGCTGGCACCTTTGGCCTGGGAGCTAGGGCTGGACGTTCACATTTTTCAGTGTGGACGCTGATTTTTGGTGGAGAGGGTCGTAAGGCTCTATGTTGAGCCCTTGCTCGGACAGGCGAGCCCGCAGCCCCAATGTGAGTGGGTCTGTGGGAGGGCCGCTGAGGGAGGTTTGAGGGCAGGCATGCGTTTTGGGGCTGGCACCTTTGGCCTGGGAGCTAGGGCTGGACGTTCACATTTTTCAGTGTGGACGCTGATTTTTGGTGGAGAGGGTCGTAAGGCTCTATGTTGAGCCCTTGCTCGGACAGGCGAGCCCGCAGCCCCAATGTGAGTGGGTCTGTGCGAGGGCCGCTGAGGGAGGTTTGAGGGCAGGCATGCGTTTTGGGGCTGGCACCTTTGGCCTGGGAGCTAGGGCTGGACGTTCACATTTTTCAGTGTGGACGCTGATTTTTGGTGGAGAGGGTCGTAAGGCTCTATGTTGAGCCCTTGCTCGGACAGGCGAGCCCGCAGCCCCAATGTGAGTGGGTCTGTGGGAGGGCCGCTGAGGGAGGTTTGAGGGCAGGCATGCGTTTTGGGGCTGGCACCTTTGGCCTGGGAGCTAGGGCTGGACGTTCACATTTTTCAGTGTGGACGCTGATTTTTGGTGGAGAGGGTCGTAAGGCTCTATGTTGAGCCCTTGCTCGGACAGGCGAGCGCGCAGCCCCAATGTGAGTGGGTCTGTGGGAGGGCCGCTGAGGGAGGTTTGAGGGCAGGCATGCGTTTTGGGGCTGGCACCTTTGGCCTGGGAGCTAGGGCTGGACGTTTACATTTTTCAGTGTGGACGCTGATTTTTGGTGGAGAGGGTCGTAAGGCTCTATGTTGAGCCCTTGCTCGGACAGGCGAGCCCGCAGCCCCAATGTGAGTGGGTCTGTGGGAGGGCCGCTGAGGGAGGTTTGAGGGCAGGCATGCGTTTTGGGGCTGGCACCTTTGGCCTGGG
This sequence comes from Grus americana, assembly GCF_028858705.1. Taxonomy (NCBI): domain Eukaryota; kingdom Metazoa; phylum Chordata; class Aves; order Gruiformes; family Gruidae; genus Grus; species Grus americana. Next base: position 45,571 of record NW_026561927.1, read on the forward strand.
AGCTAGGGCTGGACGTTCACATTTTTCAGTGTGGACGCTGATTTTGGTGGAGAGGGTCGTAAGGCTCTATGTTGAGCCCTTGCTCGGACAGGCGAGCCCGCAGCCCCAATGTGAGTGGGTCTGTGGGAGGGCCGCTGAGGGAGGTTTGAGGGCAGGCATGCGTTTTGGGGCTGGCACCTTTGGCCTGGGAGCTAGGGCTGGACGTTCACATTTTTCAGTGTGGACGCTGATTTTTGGTGGAGAGGGTCGTAAGGCTCTATGTTGAGCCCTTGCTCGGACAGGCGAGCCCGCAGCCCCAATGTGAGTGGGTCTGTGGGAGGGCCGCTGAGGGAGGTTTGAGGGCAGGCATGCGTTTTGGGGCTGGCACCTTTGGCCTGGGAGCTAGGGCTGGACGTTCACATTTTTCAGTGTGGATGCTGATTTTTGGTGGAGAGGGTCGTAAGGCTCTATGTTGAGCCCTTGCTCGGACAGGCGAGCCCGCAGCCCCAATGTGAGTGGGTCTGTGGGAGGGCCGCTGAGGGAGGTTTGAGGGCAGGCATGCGTTTTGGGGCTGGCACCTTTGGCCTGGGAGCTAGGGCTGGACGTTCACATTTTTCAGTGTGGACGCTGATTTTGGTGGAGAGGGTCGTAAGGCTCTATGTTGAGCCTTGCTCGGACAGGCGAGCCCGCAGCCCCAATGTGAGTGGGTCTGTGGGAGGGCCGCTGAGGGAGGTTTGAGGGCAGGCATGCGTTTTGGGGCTGGCACCTTTGGCCTGGGAGCTAGGGCTGGACGTTCACATTTTTCAGTGTGGACGCTGATTTTTGGTGGAGAGGGTCGTAAGGCTCTATGTTGAGCCCTTGCTCGGACAGGCGAGCCCGCAGCCCCAATGTGAGTGGGTCTGTGCGAGGGCCGCTGAGGGAGGTTTGAGGGCAGGCATGCGTTTTGGGGCTGGCACCTTTGGCCTGGGAGCTAGGGCTGGACGTTCACATTTTTCAGTGTGGACGCTGATTTTTGGTGGAGAGGGTCGTAAGGCTCTATGTTGAGCCCTTGCTCGGACAGGCGAGCCCGCAGCCCCAATGTGAGTGGGTCTGTGCGAGGGCCGCTGAGGGAGGTTTGAGGGCAGGCATGCGTTTTGGGGCTGGCACCTTTGGCCTGGGAGCTAGGGCTGGACGTTCACATTTTTCAGTGTGGACGCTGATTTTTGGTGGAGAGGGTCGTAAGGCTCTATGTTGAGCCCTTGCTCGGACAGGCGAGCCCGCAGCCCCAATGTGAGTGGGTCTGTGCGAGGGCCGCTGAGGGAGGTTTGAGGGCAGGCATGCGTTTTGGGGCTGGCACCTTTGGCCTGGGAGCTAGGGCTGGACGTTCACATTTTTCAGTGTGGACGCTGATTTTGGTGGAGAGGGTCGTAAGGCTCTATGTTGAGCCCTTGCTCGGACAGGCGAGCCCGCAGCCCCAATGTGAGTGGGTCTGTGCGAGGGCCGCTGAGGGAGGTTTGAGGGCAGGCATGCGTTTTGGGGCTGGCACCTTTGGCCTGGGAGCTAGGGCTGGACGTTCACATTTTTCAGTGTGGACGCTGATTTTGGTGGAGAGGGTCGTAAGGCTCTATGTTGAGCCCTTGCTCGGACAGGCGAGCCCGCAGCCCCAATGTGAGTGGGTCTGTGGGAGGGCCGCTGAGGGAGGTTTGAGGGCAGGCATGCGTTTTGGGGCTGGCACCTTTGGCCTGGGAGCTAGGGCTGGACGTTCACATTTTTCAGTGTGGACGCTGATTTTTGGTGGAGAGGGTCGTAAGGCTCTATGTTGAGCCCTTGCTCGGACAGGCGAGCCCGCAGCCCCAATGTGAGTGGGTCTGTGCGAGGGCCGCTGAGGGAGGTTTGAGGGCAGGCATGCGTTTTGGGGCTGGCACCTTTGGCCTGGGAGCTAGGGCTGGACGTTTACATTTTTGAGCGTGGACGCTGATTTTTGGTGGAGAGGGTCGTAAGGCTCTATGTTGAGCCCTTGCTCGGACAGGCGAGCCCGCAGCCCCAATGTGAGTGGGTCTGTGCGAGGGCCGCTGAGGGAGGTTTGAGGGCAGGCATGCGTTTTGGGGCTGGCACCTTTGGCCTGGGAGCTAGGGCTGGACGTTCACATTTTTCAGTGTGGACGCTGATTTTTGGTGGAGAGGGTCGTAAGGCTCTATGTTGAGCCCTTGCTCGGACAGGCGAGCCCGCAGCCCCAATGTGAGTGGGTCTGTGGGAGGGCCGCTGAGGGAGGTTTGAGGGCAGGCATGCGTTTTGGGGCTGGCACCTTTGGCCTGGGAGCTAGGGCTGGACGTTTACATTTTTCAGTGTGGACGCTGATTTTTGGTGGAGAGGGTCGTAAGGCTCTATGTTGAGCCCTTGCTCGGACAGGCGAGCCCGCAGCCCCAATGTGAGTGGGTCTGTGCGAGGGCCGCTGAGGGAGGTTTGAGGGCAGGCATGCGTTTTGGGGCTGGCACCTTTGGCCTGGGAGCTAGGGCTGGACGTTTACATTTTTCAGTGTGGACGCTGATTTTGGTGGAGAGGGTCGTAAGGCTCTATGTTGAGCCCTTGCTCGGACAGGCGAGCCCGCAGCCCCAATGTGAGTGGGTCTGTGCGAGGGCCGCTGAGGGAGGTTTGAGGGCAGGCATGCGTTTTGGGGCTGGCACCTTTGGCCTGGGAGCTAGGGCTGGACGTTCACATTTTTCAGTGTGGACGCTGATTTTTGGTGGAGAGGGTCGTAAGGCTCTATGTTGAGCCCTGGCTCGGACAGGCGAGCCCGCAGCCCCAATGTGAGTGGGTCTGTGCGAGGGCCGCTGAGGGAGGTTTGAGGGCAGGCATGCGTTTTGGGGCTGGCACCTTTGGCCTGGGAGCTAGGGCTGGACGTTCACATTTTTCAGTGTGGACGCTGATTTTTGGTGGAGAGGGTCGTAAGGCTCTATGTTGAGCCCTTGCTCGGACAGGCGAGCCCGCAGCCCCAATGTGAGTGGGTCTGTGCGAGGGCCGCTGAGGGAGGTTTGAGGGCAGGCATGCGTTTTGGGGCTGGCACCTTTGGCCTGGGAGCTAGGGCTGGACGTTACATTTTTCAGTGTGGACGCTGATTTTGGTGGAGAGGGTCGTAAGGCTCTATGTTGAGCCCTTGCTCGGACAGGCGAGCCCGCAGCCCCAATGTGAGTGGGTCTGTGGGAGGGCCGCTGAGGGAGGTTTGAGGGCAGGCATGCGTTTTGGGGCTGGCACCTTTGGCCTGGGAGCTAGGGCTGGACGTTCACATTTTTCAGTGTGGACGCTGATTTTTGGTGGAGAGGGTCGTAAGGCTCTATGTTGAGCCCTTGCTCGGACAGGCGAGCCCGCAGCCCCAATGTGAGTGGGTCTGTGGGAGGGCCGCTGAGGGAGGTTTGAGGGCAGGCATGCGTTTTGGGGCTGGCACCTTTGGCCTGGGAGCTAGGGCTGGACGTTCACATTTTTCAGTGTGGACGCTGATTTTTGGTGGAGAGGGTCGTAAGGCTCTATGTTGAGCCCTTGCTCGGACAGGCGAGCCCGCAGCCCCAATGTGAGTGGGTGTGTGGGAGGGCCGCTGAGGGAGGTTTGAGGGCAGGCATGCGTTTTGGGGCTGGCACCTTTGGCCTGGGAGCTAGGGCTGGACGTTCACATTTTTCAGTGTGGACGCTGATTTTTGGTGGAGAGGGTCGTAAGGCTCTATGTTGAGCCCTTGCTCGGACAGGCGAGCCCGCAGCCCCAATGTGAGTGGGTCTGTGCGAGGGCCGCTGAGGGAGGTTTGAGGGCAGGCATGCGTTTTGGGGCTGGCACCTTTGGCCTGGGAGCTAGGGCTGGACGTTCACATTTTTCAGTGTGGATGCTGATTTTTGGTGGAGAGGGTCGTAAGGCTCTATGTTGAGCCCTTGCTCGGACAGGCGAGCCCGCAGCCCCAATGTGAGTGGGTCTGTGCGAGGGCCGCTGAGGGAGGTTTGAGGGCAGGCATGCGTTTTGGGGCTGGCACCTTTGGCCTGGGAGCTAGGGCTGGACGTTCACATTTTTCAGTGTGGACGCTGATTTTTGGTGGAGAGGGTCGTAAGGCTCTATGTTGAGCCCTTGCTCGGACAGGCGAGCCCGCAGCCCCAATGTGAGTGGGTCTGTGCGAGGGCCGCTGAGGGAGGTTTGAGGGCAGGCATGCGTTTTGGGGCTGGCACCTTTGGCCTGGGAGCTAGGGCTGGACGTTCACATTTTTCAGTGTGGACGCTGATTTTTGGTGGAGAGGGTCGTAAGGCTCTATGTTGAGCCCTTGCTCGGACAGGCGAGCCCGCAGCCCCAATGTGAGTGGGTCTGTGGGAGGGCCGCTGAGGGAGGTTTGAGGGCAGGCATGCGTTTTGGGGCTGGCACCTTTGGCCTGGGAGCTAGGGCTGGACGTTCACATTTTTCAGTGTGGACGCTGATTTTTGGTGGAGAGGGTCGTAAGGCTCTATGTTGAGCCCTTGCTCGGACAGGCGAGCCCGCAGCCCCAATGTGAGTGGGTCTGTGGGAGGGCCGCTGAGGGAGGTTTGAGGGCAGGCATGCGTTTTGGGGCTGGCACCTTTGGCCTGGGAGCTAGGGCTGGACGTTCACATTTTTCAGTGTGGACGCTGATTTTTGGTGGAGAGGGTCGTAAGGCTCTATGTTGAGCCCTTGCTCGGACAGGCGAGCCCGCAGCCCAATGTGAGTGGGTCTGTGCGAGGGCCGCTGAGGGAGGTTTGAGGGCAGGCATGCGTTTTGGGGCTGGCACCTTTGGCCTGGGAGCTAGGGCTGGACGTTCACATTTTTCAGTGTGGACGCTGATTTTGGTGGAGAGGGTCGTAAGGCTCTATGTTGAGCCCTTGCTCATCTAGGAGAGCCCGCAGCCCCAATGTGAGTGGGTGTGTGGGAGGGCCGCTGAGGGAGGTTTGAGGGCAGGCATGCGTTTTGGGGCTGGCACCTTTGGCCTGGGAGCTAGGGCTGGACGTTCACATTTTTCAGTGTGGACGCTGATTTTGGTGGAGAGGGTCGTAAGGCTCTATGTTGAGCCCTTGCTCGGACAGGCGAGCCCGCAGCCCCAATGTGAGTGGGTCTGTGGGAGGGCCGCTGAGGGAGGTTTGAGGGCAGGCATGCGTTTTGGGGCTGGCACCTTTGGCCTGGGAGCTAGGGCTGGACGTTAACATTTTTCAGTGTGGACGCTGATTTTGGTGGAGAGGGTCGTAAGGCTCTATGTTGAGCCTTGCTCGGACAGGCGAGCCCGCAGCCCCAATGTGAGTGGGTCTGTGCGAGGGCCGCTGAGGGAGGTTTGAGGGCAGGCATGCGTTTTGGGGCTGGCACCTTTGGCCTGGGAGCTAGGGCTGGACGTTTCATTTTTCAGTGTGGACGCTGATTTTGGTGGAGAGGGTCGTAAGGCTCTATGTTGAGGCCTTGCTCGGACAGGCGAGCCCGCAGCCCCAATGTGAGTGGGTCTGTGGGAGGGCCGCTGAGGGAGGTTTGAGGGCAGGCATGCGTTTTGGGGCTGGCACCTTTGGCCTGGGAGCTAGGGCTGGACGTTCACATTTTTCAGTGTGGACGCTGATTTTTGGTGGAGAGGGTCGTAAGGCTCTATGTTGAGGCCTTGCTCGGACAGGCGAGCCCGCAGCCCCAATGTGAGTGGGTCTGTGGGAGGGCCGCTGAGGGAGGTTTGAGGGCAGGCATGCGTTTTGGGGCTGGCACCTTTGGCCTGGGAGCTAGGGCTGGACGTTCACATTTTTCAGTGTGGACGCTGATTTTTGGTGGAGAGGGTCGTAAGGCTCTATGTTGAGCCCTTGCTCGGACAGGCGAGCCCGCAGCCCCAATGTGAGTGGGTCTGTGGGAGGGCCGCTGAGGGAGGTTTGAGGGCAGGCATGCGTTTTGGGGCTGGCACCTTTGGCCTGGGAGCTAGGGCTGGACGTTCACATTTTTCAGTGTGGACGCTGATTTTTGGTGGAGAGGGTCGTAAGGCTCTATGTTGAGGCCTTGCTCGGACTAGGCGAGCCCGCAGCCCCAATGTGAGTGGGTCTGTGGGAGGGCCGCTGAGGGAGGTTTGAGGGCAGGCATGCGTTTTGGGGCTGGCACCTTTGGCTGGGAGCTAGGGCTGGACGTTCACATTTTTCAGTGTGGACGCTGATTTTTGGTGGAGAGGGTCGTAAGGCTCTATGTTGAGGCCTTGCTCGGACAGGCGAGCCCGCAGCCCCAATGTGAGTGGGTCTGTGGGAGGGCCGCTGAGGGAGGTTTGAGGGCAGGCATGCGTTTTGGGGCTGGCACCTTTGGCCTGGGAGCTAGGGCTGGACGTTCACATTTTTCAGTGTGGACGCTGATTTTTGGTGGAGAGGGTCGTAAGGCTCTATGTTGAGCCCTTGCTCGGACAGGCGAGCCCGCAGCCCAATGTGAGTGGGTCTGTGGGAGGGCCGCTGAGGGAGGTTTGAGGGCAGGCATGCGTTTTGGGGCTGGCACCTTTGGCCTGGGAGCTAGGGCTGGACGTTCACATTTTCAGTGTGGACGCTGATTTTTGGTGGAGAGGGTCGTAAGGCTCTATGTTGAGCCCTTGCTCGGACAGGCGAGCCCGCAGCCCCAATGTGAGTGGGTCTGTGGGAGGGCCGCTGAGGGAGGTTTGAGGGCAGGCATGCGTTTTGGGGCTGGCACCTTTGGCCTGGGAGCTAGGGCTGGACGTTCACATTTTTCAGTGTGGACGCTGATTTTTGGTGGAGAGGGTCGTAAGGCTCTATGTTGAGGCCTTGCTCGGACAGGCGAGCCCGCAGCCCCAATGTGAGTGGGTCTGTGGGAGGGCCGCTGAGGGAGGTTTGAGGGCAGGCATGCGTTTTGGGGCTGGCACCTTTGGCCTGGGAGCTAGGGCTGGACGTTTACATTTTTCAGTGTGGACGCTGATTTTTGGTGGAGAGGGTCGTAAGGCTCTATGTTGAGGCCTTGCTCGGACAGGCGAGCCCGCAGCCCCAATGTGAGTGGGTCTGTGGGAGGGCCGCTGAGGGAGGTTTGAGGGCAGGCATGCGTTTTGGGGCTGGCACCTTTGGCCTGGGAGCTAGGGCTGGACGTTCCCATTTTTCAGTGTGGACGCTGATTTTTGGTGGAGAGGGTCGTAAGGCTCTATGTTGAGGCCTTGCTCGGACAGGCGAGCCCGCAGCCCCAATGTGAGTGGGTCTGTGGGAGGGCCGCTGAGGGAGGTTTGAGGGCAGGCATGCGTTTTGGGGCTGGCACCTTTGGCCTGGGAGCTAGGGCTGGACGTTCACATTTTTCAGTGTGGACGCTGATTTTTGGTGGAGAGGGTCGTAAGGCTCTATGTTGAGGCCTTGCTCGGACAGGCGAGCCCGCAGCCCCAATGTGAGTGGGTCTGTGGGAGGGCCGCTGAGGGAGGTTTGAGGGCAGGCATGCGTTTTGGGGCTGGCACCTTTGGCCTGGGAGCTAGGGCTGGACGTTCACATTTTTCAGTGTGGACGCTGATTTTTGGTGGAGAGGGTCGTAAGGCTCTATGTTGAGGCCTTGCTCGGACAGGCGAGCCCGCAGCCCCAATGTGAGTGGGTCTGTGGAGGGCCGCTGAGGGAGGTTTGAGGGCAGGCATGCGTTTTGGGGCTGGCACCTTTGGCCTGGGAGCTAGGGCTGGACGTTCACATTTTTCAGTGTGGACGCTGATTTTTGGTGGAGAGGGTCGTAAGGCTCTATGTTGAGCCCTTGCTCGGACAGGCGAGCCCGCAGCCCCAATGTGAGTGGGTGTGTGTGGGAGGGCCGCTGAGGGAGGTTTGAGGGCAGGCATGCGTTTTGGGGCTGGCACCTTTGGCCTGGGAGCTAGGGCTGGACGTTCACATTTTTCAGTGTGGACGCTGATTTTGGTGGAGAGGGTCGTAAGGCTCTATGTTGAGCCCTTGCTCGGACAGGCGAGCCCGCAGCCCCAATGTGAGTGGGTCTGTGCGAGGGCCGCTGAGGGAGGTTTGAGGGCAGGCATGCGTTTTGGGGCTGGCACCTTTGGCCTGGGAGCTAGGGCTGGACGTTCACATTTTTCAGTGTGGACGCTGATTTTTGGTGGAGAGGGTCGTAAGGCTCTATGTTGAGCCCTTGCTCGGACAGGCGAGCCCGCAGCCCAATGTGAGTGGGTGTGTGGGAGGGCCGCTGAGGGAGGTTTGAGGGCAGGCATGCGTTTTGGGGCTGGCACCTTTGGCCTGGGAGCTAGGGCTGGACGTTCACATTTTTCAGTGTGGACGCTGATGGTGGTGGAGAGGGTCGTAAGGCTCTATGTTGAGCCCTTGCTCGGACAGGCGAGCCCGCAGCCCCAATGTGAGTGGGTCTGTGCGAGGGCCGCTGAGGGAGGTTTGAGGGCAGGCATGCGTTTTGGGGCTGGCACCTTTGGCCTGGGAGCTAGGGCTGGACGTTCACATTTTTCAGTGTGGACGCTGATTTTGGTGGAGAGGGTCGTAAGGCTCTATGTTGAGCCCTTGCTCGGACAGGCGAGCCCGCAGCCCCAATGTGAGTGGGTCTGTGGGAGGGCCGCTGAGGGAGGTTTGAGGGCAGGCATGCGTTTTGGGGCTGGCACCTTTGGCCTGGGAGCTAGGGCTGGACGTTCACATTTTTCAGTGTGGACGCTGATTTTTGGTGGAGAGGGTCGTAAGGCTCTATGTTGAGCCCTTGCTCGGACAGGCGAGCCGCAGCCCCAATGTGAGTGGGTCTGTGGGAGGGCCGCTGAGGGAGGTTTGAGGGCAGGCATGCGTTTTGGGGCTGGCACCTTTGGCCTGGGAGCTAGGGCTGGACGTTCACATTTTTCAGTGTGGACGCTGATTTTTGGTGGAGAGGGTCGTAAGGCTCTATGTTGAGCCCTTGCTCGGCAGGCGAGCCCGCAGCCCCAATGTGAGTGTGTCTGTGCGAGGGCCGCTGAGGGAGGTTTGAGGGCAGGCATGCGTTTTGGGGCTGGCACCTTTGGCCTGGGAGCTAGGGCTGGACGTTCACATTTTTCAGTGTGGACGCTGATTTTTGGTGGAGAGGGTCGTAAGGCTCTATGTTGAGCCCTTGCTCGGACAGGCGAGCCCGCAGCCCCAATGTGAGTGGGTCTGTGGGAGGGCCGCTGAGGGAGGTTTGAGGGCAGGCATGCGTTTTGGGGCTGGCACCTTTGGCCTGGGAGCTAGGGCTGGACGTTCACATTTTTCAGTGTGGACGCTGATTTTTGGTGGAGAGGGTCGTAAGGCTCTATGTTGAGCCCTTGCTCGGACAGGCGAGCCCGCAGCCCCAATGTGAGTGGGTCTGTGGGAGGGCCGCTGAGGGAGGTTTGAGGGCAGGCATGCGTTTTGGGGCTGGCACCTTTGGCCTGGGAGCTAGGGCTGGACGTTCACATTTTTCAGTGTGGACGCTGATTTTTGGTGGAGAGGGTCGTAAGGCTCTATGTTGAGCCCTTGCTCGGACAGGCGAGCCCGCAGCCCCAATGTGAGTGGGTCTGTGCGAGGGCCGCTGAGGGAGGTTTGAGGGCAGGCATGCGTTTTGGGGCTGGCACCTTTGGCCTGGGAGCTAGGGCTGGACGTTCACATTTTTCAGTGTGGACGCTGATTTTTGGTGGAGAGGGAGTAAGGCTCTATGTTGAGCCCTTGCTCGGACAGGCGAGCCCGCAGCCCAATGTGAGTGGGTCGTGTGCGAGGGCCGCTGAGGGAGGTTTGAGGGCAGGCATGCGTTTTGGGGCTGGCACCTTTGGCCTGGGAGCTAGGGCTGGACGTTCAATTTTTCATTGTGGACGCTGATTTTTGGTGGAGAGGGT
>NW_026561928.1:0-32860 GCF_028858705.1 Grus americana
TAGGCATCCAAAAACTCCGACATGCGACTTAGCAGCTCTCTAGCCATAGTCGAGATTCAAGCCTCAAAACTGCAAATGTCAGGGCCCTGCTCCCAGGCGAAACCTGCCAGCCCCGAATGCTCTTACTTTCCTGAAACCTCTACCATGGCGCCATTCACAGCCCTACTAACCTGGAGCTGCAGGCTCCATAGGCATCCAAAAACTCCGAACATGCGACTTAGCAGCTCTCTAGCCATAGTCGAGATTCAAGCCTCAAAAATGCAAATGTCAGGGCCCTGCTCCCAGGAGAAACACCCAGCCCCGAATGCTGTGTCTTTCCTGAAACCTCTACAATGTCCCATTCACAGCCCTACTAACCCTGGAGCTGCAGCTCCTTTAGGCATCCAAAAACTCCGACATGCGACTTAGCAGCTCTCTAGCCATAGTCGAGATTCAAGCCTCAAAACTGCAAATGTCAGGGCCCTGCTCCCAGGAAAACCTGCCAGCCCCGAATGCTGTTCTTTCCTGAAACCTCTACCATGGCGCCATTCACAGCCCTACTAACCCTGGAGCTGCAGCTCCTTAGGCATCCAAAAACTCCGACATGCGACTTAGCAGCTCTCTAGCCATATTCGAGATTCAAGCCTCAAAACTGCAAATGTCAGGGCCCTGCTCCCAGGCGAAACCTGCCAGCCCCGAATGGTTATTTTTCCTGAAACCTCTACCAATGTCCCATTCACAGCCCTACTAACCCTGGAGCTGCAGGCTCCTTTAGCATCCAAAAACTCCGACATGCGACTTAGCAGCTCTCTAGCCATAGTCGAGATTCAAGCCTCAAAACTGCAAATGTCAGGGCCCTGCTCCCAGGCGAACCTGCCAGCCCCGAATGCTGTTTCTTTCCTGAAACCTCTACCATGGCCCCATTCACAGCCCTACTAACCCTGGAGCTGCAGGCTCCTTTAGGCATCCAAAAACTCCGACATGCGACTTAGCAGCTCTCTAGCCATAGTCGAGATTCAAGCCTCAAAACTGCAAATGTCAGGGCCCTGCTCCCAGGCGAAACCTGCCAGCCCGAATGCTCTTACTTTCCTGAAACCTCTACCATGGCCCATTCACAGCCCTACTAACCCTGGAGCTGCAGGCTCCTTTAGGCATCCAAAAACTCCGACATGCGACTTAGCAGCTCTCTAGCCATATTCGAGATTCAAGCCTCAAAACTGCAAATGTCAGGGCCCTGCTCCCAAGGAAAAAATCCCAGCCCCGAATGCTGTTTCTTTCCTGAAACCTCTCCCATGGCCCCATTCACAGCCCTACTAACCCTGGCGCTGCAGCTTTCTTTACGCATCCAAAAACTCCGACATGTGACTTAGCAGCTCTCTAGCCATAGTCGAGATTCAAGCCTCAAAACTGCAAATGTCAGGGCCCTGCTCCCAGGGAAACCTGCCAGCCCCGAATGCTGTTCTTTCCTGAAACCTCTACCATGGCCCATTCACTGCCCTACTAACCCTGGAGCTGCAGGCTCCTTTAGCCATCCAAAAACTCCGACATGCGACTTAGCAGCTCTCTAGCCATATTCGAGATTCAAGCCTCAAAACTGCAAATGTCAGGACCTGCTCCCAGGCAAAACCTGCCAGCACCGAAAGGTGTTCTTTCCTGAAACCTCTCCCATGGCCCCATTCACAGCCCTACTAACCCTGGAGCTGCAGGCTCCACTAGGCATCCAAAAACTCCGACATGCGACTTAGCAGCTCTCTAGCCATAGTCGAGTTCAAGTCAAAACTGCAAATGTCAGGGCCCTGCTCCCGGCGAAACCTCCCAGCCCGAATGCTCTTACTTTCCTGAAACCTCTCCCATGGCCCCATTCACAGCCCTACTAACCCTGGAGCTGCAGGCTCCTTTAGGCATCCAAAAACTCCGACATGCGACTTAGCAGCTCTCTAGCCATAGTCGAGATTCAAGCCTCAAAACTGCAAATGTCAGGGCCCTGCTCCCAGGCGAAACCTGCCAGCCCCGAATGCTCTTACTTTCCTGAAACCTCTACCATGGCCCATTCACAGCCCTACTAACCCTGGAGCTGCAGGCTCCACTAGGCATCCAAAAACTCCGACATGCGACTTAGCAGCTCTCTAGCCATAGTCGAGATTCAAGCCTCAAAACTGCAAATGTCAGGGCCCTGCTCCCAGGCGAAACCTCCCAGCCCCTAATGCTGTTTCTTTCCTGAAACCTCTACCATGGCCCATTCACAGCCCTACTAACCCTGGAGCTGCAGGCTCCTTTAGGCATCCAAAAACTCCGACATGCGACTTAGCAGCTCTCTAGCCATATTCGAGATTCAAGCCTCAAAACTGCAAATGTCAGGGCCCTGCTCCCAGGCGAAACCTGCCAGCCCCTAATGCTATTCTTTCCTGAAACCTCTACCATGGCCCATTCACAGCCCTACTAACCCTGGAGCTGCAGGCTCCTTAGGCATCCAAAAACTCCGACATGCGACTTAGCAGCTCTCTAGCCATAGTCGAGATTCAAGCCTCAAAACTGCAAACGTCTGGGCCCTGCTCCCAGGCGAAACCTGCCAGCCCCGAATGCTCTTACTTTCCTGAAACCTCTACCAATGTCCCATTCACAGCCCTACTAACCCTGGAGCTGCAGCTCCTTTAGGCATCCAAAAACTCTCCTACATGCGACTTAGCAGCTCTCTAGCCATATTCGAGATTCAAGCCTCAAAACTGCAAATGTCAGGGCCCTGCTCCCAGGCGAAACCTGCCAGGCTCGAATGCTCTTACTTTCCTGAAACCTCTACCAATGTCCCATTCACAGCCCTACTAACCCTGGAGCTGCAGGCTCCATTAGGCATCCAAAAACTCCGACATGCGACTTAGCAGCTCGCTGGCCATCGACCGCCTTTGCCCGTCAAAAATGCAAAACTCCGGACCCTGCTCCCTGGCGAAACCTGCCAGCCCCGAATGCTGTTTCTTTCCTGAAACCTCTACCAATGTCCCATTCACAGCCCTACTAACCCTGGAGCTGCAGGCTCCACTAGGCATCCAAAAACTCCGACATGCGACTTAGCAGCTCTCTAGCCATATTCGAGATTCAAGCCTCAAAACTGCAAATGTCAGGGCCCTGCTCCCAAGGAAAACATCCAGCCCCGAATGCTGTGTCTTTCCTGAAACCTCTACCATGGCCCATTCACAGCCCTACTAACCCTGGAGCTGCAGCTTTCTTTACGCATCCAAAAACTCCGACATGCGACTTAGCAGCTCTCTAGCCATAGTCGAGATTCAAGCCTCAAAACTGCAAATGTCAGGGCCCTGCTCCCAGGCGAAACCTGCCAGCCCCGAATGCTCTTATTTTCCTGAAACCTCTACCATGTCCATTCACAGCCCTACTAACCCTGGAGCTGCAGGCTCCACTAGGCATCCAAAAACTCCGACATGCGACTTAGCAGCTCTCTAGCCATAGTCGAGATTCAAGCCTCAAAACTGCAAATGTCAGGGCCCTGCTCCCAGGCGAAACCTCCCAGCCCCGAATGCTGTTTCTTTCCTGAAACCTCTACCATGGCCCATTCACAGCCCTACTAACCCTGGAGCTGCAGGCTCCTTTAGGCATCCAAAAACTCCGACATGCGACTTAGCAGCTCTCTAGCCATAGTCGAGATTCAAGCCTCAAAACTGCAAATGTCAGGGCCCTGCTCCCAGGCGAAACCTGCCAGCCCCGAATGCTCTTACTTTCCTGAAACCTCTACCAATGGCCCATTCACAGCCCTACTAACCCTGGAGCTGCAGGCTCCACTAGGCATCCAAAAACTCCGACATGCGACTTAGCAGCTCTCTAGCCATATTCGAGATTCAAGCCTCAAAACTGCAAATGTCAGGGCCCTGCTCCCAGGCGAAACCTCCCAGCCCGAATGCTGTTTCTTTCCTGAAACCTCTACCATGGCCCATTCACAGCCCTACTAACCCTGGAGCTGCAGGCTCCACTAGGCATCCAAAAACTCCGACATGCGACTTAGCAGCTCTCTAGCCATAGTCGAGATTCAAGCCTCAAAACTGCAAATGTCAGGGCCCTGCTCCCAGGCGAAACCTGCCAGCCCCGAATGCTCTTACTTTCCTGAAACCTCTACCATGGCCCATTCACAGCCCTACTAACCCTGGAGCTGCAGGCTCCTTTAGGCATCCAAAAACTCCGACATGCGACTTAGCAGCTCTCTAGCCATAGACGATTTGCCTCAAAACTGCAAATGTCAGGGCCCTGCTCCCATGAAACCTGCCAGCCCCGAATGCTGTTTATTTCCTGAAACCTCTACCAATGTCCCATTCACAGCCCTACTAACCCTGGAGCTTCAGGCTCCACTAGGCATCCAAAAAAAACTCCGACATGCGACTTAGCAGCTCTCTAGCCATTTCGAGATTCAAGCCTCAAAACTGCAAATGTCAGGGCCCTGCTCCCAAGGAAAACATCCCAGCCCCGAATGCTGTGTCTTTCCTGAAACCTCTACCAATGTCCCATTCACAGCCCTACTAACCCTGGAGCTGCAGCTCCTTTAGGCATCCAAAAACTCCGACATGCGACTTAGCAGCTCTCTAGCCATATTCGAGATTCAAGCCTCAAAACTGCAAACGTCAGGGCCCTGCTCCCAGGAAAACTCCCAGCCCCGAATGCTGTTCTTTCCTGAAACCTCTACCATGGCCCATTCACAGCCCTACTAACCCTGGAGCTGCAGGCTCCTTTAGGCATCCAAAAACTCCGACATGCGACTTAGCAGCTCTCTAGCCATAGTCGAGATTCAAGCCTCAAAACTGCAAATGTCAGGGCCCTGCTACCAGGCGAAACATGCCAGCCCCGAATGCTCTTATTTTCCTGAAACCTCTCCCATGGCCCCATTCACAGCCCTACTAACCCTGGAGCTGCAGGCTCCACTAGGCATCCAAAAACTCCGACATGCGACTTAGCAGCTCTCTAGCCATAGTCGAGATTCAAGCCTCAAAACTGCAAATGTCAGGGCCCTGCTCCCAGGCGAAACCTGCCAGCCCCGAATGCTGTTTCTTTCCTGAAACCTCTACCATGGCGCCATTCACAGCCCTACTAACCCTGGAGCTGCAGGCTCCTTTAGGCATCCAAAAACTCCGACATGCGACTTAGCAGCTCTCTAGCCATAGTCGAGATTCAAGCCTCAAAACTGCAAATGTCAGGGCCATGATCCCAGGCGAAACCTGCCAGCCCCGAATGCTCTTACTTTCCTGAAACCTCTACCATGCCCCATTCACAGCCCTACTAACCCTGGAGCTGCAGGCTCCTTTAGGCATCCAAAAACTCCGACATGCGACTTAGCAGCTCTCTAGCCATATTCGAGATTCAAGCCTCAAAACTGCAAATGTCAGGGCCCTGCTCCCAGGAAAACTGCCAGCCCCGAATGCTGTTTTTTCCTGAAACCTCTACCATGGCCCATTCACAGCCCTACTAACCCTGGAGCTGCAGCTCCTTTAGGCATCCAAAAACTCCGACATGCGACTTAGCAGCTCTCTAGCCATAGTCGAGATTCAAGCCTCAAAACTGCAAATGTCAGGGCCCTGCTCCCAGGAAAACATGCCAGCCCCGAATGCTGTGTCTTTCCTGAAACCTCTACCATGGCCCCATTCACAGCCCTACTAACCCTGGAGCTGCAGCTTTCTTTACGCATCCAAAAACTCCGACATGCGACTTAGCAGCTCTCTAGCCATATTCGAGATTCAAGCCTCAAAACTGCAAATGTCAGGGCCCTGCTCCCAGGAGAAACCTGCCAGCC
Source organism: Grus americana (assembly GCF_028858705.1). Taxonomy (NCBI): domain Eukaryota; kingdom Metazoa; phylum Chordata; class Aves; order Gruiformes; family Gruidae; genus Grus; species Grus americana. The sequence continues at coordinate 5,762 of NW_026561928.1, forward strand.
CCGAATGCTCTTCTTTCCTGAAACCTCTACCATGGCCCCATTCACAGCCCTACTAACCCTGGAGCTGCAGGCTCCACTAGGCATCCAAAAACTCCGACATGCGACTTAGCAGCTCTCTTGCCATCGTCGAGATTAGCCTCAAAACTGCAAATGTCAGGGCCCTGCTCCCCGGATGAAACCTGGCAGCCCCGAATGCTGTGTCTTTCCTGAAACCTCTACCATGGCCCCATTCACAGCCCTACTAACCCTGGAGCTGCAGGCTCCTTTAGGCATCCAAAAACTCCGACATGCGACTTAGCAGCTCTCTAGCCATAGTCGAGATTCAAGCCTCAAAACTGCAAATGTCAGGGCCCTGCTCCCAGGCGAAACCTGCCAGCCCCGAATGCTCTTACTTTCCTGAAACCTCTACCATGGCCCATTCACAGCCCTACTAACCCTGGAGCTGCAGGCTCCATTAGGCATCCAAAAACTCCGACATGCGACTTAGCAGCTCTCTAGCCATATCGAGATTCAAGCCTCAAAACTGCAAATGTCAGGGCCCTGCTCCCAGGCGAAACCTGCCAGCCCCGAATGCTGTTTCTTTCCTGAAACCTCTACCATGGCCCCATTCACAGCCCTACTAACCCTGGAGCTGCAGGCTCCTTTAGGCATCCAAAAACTCCGACATGCGACTTAGCAGCTCTCTAGCCATAGTCGAGATTCAAGCCTCAAAACTGCAAATGTCAGGGCCCTGCTCCCAGGCGAAACCTGCCAGCCCCGAATGGTTATTCTTTCCTGAAACCTCTACCATGGCGCCATTCACAGCCCTACTAACCCTGGAGCTGCAGGCTCCTTTAGGCATCCAAAAACTCCGACATGCGACTTAGCAGCTCTCTAGCCATAGTCGAGATTCAAGCCTCAAAACTGCAAATGTCAGGGCCCTGCTCCCAGGCGAAACCTGCCAGCCCCGAATGCTGTTTCTTTCCTGAAACCTCTACCATGGCCCATTCACAGCCCTACTAACCCTGGAGCTGCAGGCTCCTTTAGGCATCCAAAAACTCCGACATGCGACTTAGCAGCTCTCTAGCCATAGTCGAGATTCAAGCCTCAAAACTGCAAATGTCAGGGCCCTGCTCCCAGGCGAAACCTGCCAGCCCCAAATGCTCTTACTTTCCTGAAACCTCTACCATGGCGCCATTCACAGCCCTACTAACCCTGGAGCTGCAGGCTCCATTAGGCATCCAAAAACTCCGACATGCGACTTAGCAGCTCGCTAGCCATCGACGAGATTTGCCGTCAAAACTGCAAATGTCAGGGCCCTGCTCCCGATGAAACCTGCCAGCCCCGAATGCTGTTTATTTCCTGAAACCTCTACCAATGTCCCATTCACAGCCCTACTAACCCTGGAGCTGCAGGCTCCACTAGCATCCAAAAACTCCGACATGCGACTTAGCAGCTCTCTAGCCATATTCGAGATTCAAGCCTCAAAACTGCAAATGTCAGGGCCCTGCTCCCAGGAAAACATCCCAGCCCCGAATGCTGTGTCTTTCCTGAAACCTCTACCATGGCCCATTCACAGCCCTACTAACCCTGGAGCTGCAGCTTTCTTTACGCATCCAAAAACTCCGACATGCGACTTAGCAGCTCTCTAGCCATAGTCGAGATTCAAGCCTCAAAACTGCAAATGTCAGGGCCCTGCTCCCAGGCGAAACCTGCCAGCCCCGAATGCTCTTACTTTCCTGAAACCTCTCCCATGGCCCCATTCACAGCCCTACTAACCCTGGAGCTGCAGGCTCCACTAGGCATCCAAAAACTCCGACATGCGACTTAGCAGCTCTCTAGCCATAGTCGAGATTCAAGCCTCAAAACTGCAAATGTCAGGGCCCTGCTCCCAGGCGAAACCTGCCAGCCCCGAATGCTGTTTCTTTCCTGAAACCTCTACCATGGCCCCATTCACAGCCCTACTAACCCTGGAGCTGCAGGCTCCTTTAGGCATCCAAAAACTCCGACATGCGACTTAGCAGCTCTCTAGCCATAGTCGAGATTCAAGCCTCAAAACTGCAAATGTCAGGGCCCTGCTCCCAGGCGAAACCTGCCAGCCCCGAATGCTCTTACTTTCCTGAAACCTCTACCAATGTCCCATTCACAGCCCTACTAACCCTGGAGCTGCAGGCTCCACTAGGCATCCAAAAACTCCGACATGCGACTTAGCAGCTCTCTAGCCATATCGAGATTCAAGCCTCAAAACTGCAAATGTCAGGGCCCTGCTCCCAGGCGAAACCTCCAGCCCCGAATGCTGTTTCTTTCCTGAAACCTCTACCATGGCCCATTCACAGCCCTACTAACCCTGGAGCTGCAGCTCCTTTAGGCATCCAAAAACTCCGACATGCGACTTAGCAGCTCTCTAGCCATAGTCGAGATTCAAGCCTCAAAACTGCAAATGTCAGGGCCCTGCTCCCAGGCGAAACCTGCCAGCCCCGAATGCTCTTACTTTCCTGAAACCTCTACCATGGCGCCATTCACAGCCCTACTAACCCTGGAGCTGCAGGCTCCATTAGGCATCCAAAAACTCCGACATGCGACTTAGCAGCTCTCTAGCCATCGACCGCCTTTGCCCGCCAAAAAATGCAAATGTCAGGGCCCTGCTCCCAGGATGAAACCTGCCAGCCCCGAATGCTGTTTATTTCCTGAAACCTCTACCAATGTCCCATTCACAGCCCTACTAACCCTGGAGCTGCAGGCTCCACTAGCATCCAAAAACTCCGACATGCGACTTAGCAGCTCTCTAGCCATAGTCGAGATTCAAGCCTCAAAACTGCAAATGTCAGGGCCCTGCTCCCAGGGAAAACCTCCAGCCCCGAATGCTGTTTCTTTCCTGAAACCTCTACCATGTCCCATTCACAGCCCTACTAACCCTGGAGCTGCAGGCTCCTTTAGGCATCCAAAAACTCCGACATGCGACTTAGCAGCTCTCTAGCCATAGTCGAGATTCAAGCCTCAAAACTGCAAATGTCAGGGCCCTGCTCCCAGGGAAAACTGCCAGCCCCGAATGCTCTCTTTCCTGAAACCTCTACCATGGCCCATTCACAGCCCTACTAACCCTGGAGCTGCAGGCTCCTTTAGGCATCCAAAAACTCCGACATGCGACTTAGCAGCTCTCTAGCCATAGTCGAGATTCAAGCCTCAAAACTGCAAATGTCAGGGCCCTGCTCCCAGGCGAAACCTGCCAGCCCCGAATGCTGTTTATTTCCTGAAACCTCTACCATGGCCCATTCACAGCCCTAATAACCCTGGAGCTGCAGGCTCCTTTAGGCATCCAAAAACTCCGACATGCGACTTAGCAGCTCTCTAGCCATAGTCGAGATTCAAGCCTCAAAACTGCAAATGTCAGGGCCCTGCTCCCAGGCGAAACCTGCCAGCCCCGAATGCTGTTTCTTTCCTGAAACCTCTACCATGGCCCATTCACAGCCCTACTAACCCTGGAGCTGCAGGCTTTCTTAGGCATCCAAAAACTCCGACATGCGACTTAGCAGCTCTCTAGCCATAGTCGAGATTCAAGCCTCAAAACTGCAAATGTCAGGGCCCTGCTCCCAGGCGAAACCTGCCAGCCCCGAATGCTCTTACTTTCCTGAAACCTCTACCAATGTCCCATTCACAGCCCTACTAACCCTGGAGCTGCAGGCTCCACTAGGCATCCAAAAACTCCGACATGCGACTTAGCAGCTCTCTAGCCATAGTCGAGATTCAAGCCTCAAAACTGCAAATGTCAGGGCCCTGCTCCCAGGAAAACCTGCCAGCCCCGAATGCTGTTCTTTCCTGAAACCTCTACCATGGCCCCATTCACAGCCCTACTAACCCTGGAGCTGCAGGCTCCTTTAGGCATCCAAAAACTCCGACATGCGACTTAGCAGCTCTCTAGCCATATTCGAGATTCAAGCCTCAAAACTGCAAATGTCAGGGCCCTGCTCCCAGGAAAACCTGCCAGCCCCGAATGCTGTTCTTTCCTGAAACCTCTACCATGGCCCATTCACAGCCCTACTAACCCTGGAGCTGCAGGCTCCATTAGTCATCCAAAAACTCTGACATGCGACTTAGCAGCTCTCTAGCCATAGTCGAGATTCAAGCCTCAAAACTGCAAATGTCAGGGCCCTGCTCCCAGGCGAAACCTGCCAGCCCCGAATGCTCTTCTTTCCTGAAACCTCTACCATGGCGCCATTCACAGCCCTACTAACCCTGGAGCTGCAGGCTCCTTTAGGCATCCAAAAACTCCGACATGCGACTTAGCAGCTCTCTAGCCATAGTCGAGATTCAAGCCTCAAAACTGCAAATGTCAGGGCCCTGCTCCCAGGCGAAACCTGCCAGCCCCGAATGCTCTTACTTTCCTGAAACCTCTACCATGTCCCATTCACAGCCCTACTAACCCTGGAGCTGCAGGCTCCTTTAGGCATCCAAAAACTCCGACATGCGACTTAGCAGCTCTCTAGCCATAGTCGAGATTCAAGCCTCAAAACTGCAAACGTCAGGGCCCTGCTCCCAGGCGAAACCTGCCAGCCCCGAATGCTCTTACTTTCCTGAAACCTCTACCATGGCGCCATTCACAGCCCTACTAACCCTGGAGCTGCAGGCTCCACTAGCATCCAAAAACTCCGACATGCGACTTAGCAGCTCTCTAGCCATCGACGCCTTTGCCTCAAAAATGCAAATGTCAGGACCTGCTCCCGGATGAAACCTGCAGCCCCGAATGCTGTTTATTTCCTGAAACCTCTACCAATGTCCCATTCACAGCCCTACTAACCCTGGAGCTGCAGGCTCCTTTAGGCATCCAAAAACTACGACATGCGTCTTAGCAGCTCTCTAGCCATAGTCGAGATTCAAGCCTCAAAACTGCAAATGTCTGGGCCCTGCTCCCAAGGAAAATATCCCAGCCCCGAATGCTGTGTCTTTCCTGAAACCTCTACCATGGCCCCATTCACAGCCCTCCTAACCCTGGAGCTGCAGCTTTCTTTAGGCATCCAAAAACTCCGACATGCGACTTAGCAGCTCTCTAGCCATAGTCGAGATTCAAGCCTCAAAACTGCAAATGTCAGGGCCCTGCTCCCAGGCGAAACCTGCCAGCCCCGAATGCTGTTTTTTCCTGAAACCTCTACCATGGCCCATTCACAGCCCTACTAACCCTGGAGCTGCAGGCTCCATTAGGCATCCAAAAACTCCGACATGCGACTTAGCAGCTCTCTAGCCATAGTCGAGATTCAAGCCTCAAAACTGCAAATGTCAGGGCCCTGCTCCCAGGCGAAACCTGCCAGCCCCGAATGCTGTTTCTTTCCTGAAACCTCTACCATGGCCCATTCACAGCCCTACTAACCCTGGAGCTGCAGGCTCCTTTAGGCATCCAAAAACTCCGACATGCGACTTAGCAGCTCTCTAGCCATAGTCGAGATTCAAGCCTCAAAACTGCAAATGTCAGGGCCCTGCTCCCAGGCGAAACCTGCCAGCCCCGAATGCTTTACTTTCCTGAAACCTCTACCATGTCCCATTCACAGCCCTACTAACCCTGGAGCTGCAGGCTCCACTAGGCATCCAAAAACTCCGACATGCGACTTAGCAGCTCTCTAGCCATAGTCGAGATTCAAGCCTCAAAACTGCAAATGTCAGGGCCCTGCTCCCAGGGAAAACTGCCAGCCCCGAATGCTGTGTCTTTCCTGAAACCTCTACCATGGCCCATTCACAGCCCTACTAACCCTGGAGCTGCAGCTCCTTTAGGCATCCAAAAACTCCGACATGCGACTTAGCAGCTCTCTAGCCATAGTCGAGATTCAAGCCTCAAAACTGCAAATGTCAGGGCCCTGCTCCCAGGAAAACCTGCCAGCCCCGAATGCTGTTCTTTCCTGAAACCTCTCCATGGCGCCATTCACAGCCCTACTAACCCTGGAGCTGCAGGCTCCTTTAGGCATCCAAAAACTCCGACATGCGACTTAGCAGCTCTCTAGCCATATTCGAGATTCAAGCCTCAAAACTGCAAATGTCAGGGCCCTGCTCCCAGGCGAAACCTGCCAGCCCCGAATGCTGTTTCTTTCCTGAAACCTCTACCATGGCCCCATTCACAGCCCTACTAACCCTGGAGCTGCAGGCTCCTTTAGGCATCCAAAAACTCCGACATGCGACTTAGCAGCTCTCTAGCCATCGACCGCGATTGCCTCAAAACTGCAAATGTCAGGGCCCTGCTCCCGGATGAAACCTGCCAGCCCGAATGCTGTTCTTTCCTGAAACCTCTACCATGGCCCCATTCACAGCCCTACTAACCCTGGAGCTGCAGGCTCCTTTAGGCATCCAAAAACTCCGACATGCGACTTAGCAGCTCTCTAGCCATAGTCGAGATTCAAGCCTCAAAACTGCAAATGTCAGGGCCCTGCTCCCAGGCGAAACCTGCCAGCCCCGAATGCTGTTACTTTCCTGAAACCTCTACCAATGTCCCATTCACAGCCCTACTAACCCTGGAGCTGCAGGCTCCATTAGGCATCCAAAAACTCCGACATGCGACTTAGCAGCTCTCTAGCCATAGTCGAGATTCAAGCCTCAAAACTGCAAATGTCAGGGCCCTGCTCCCAGGCGAAACCTGCCAGCCCCGAATGCTGTTCTTTCCTGAAACCTCTACCATGGCCCCATTCACAGCCCTACTAACCCTGGAGCTGCAGGCTCCATTAGGCATCCAAAAACTCCGACATGCGACTTAGCAGCTCTCTAGCCATAGTCGAGATTCAAGCCTCAAAACTGCAAATGTCAGGGCCCTGCTCCCTGGCGAAACCTGCCAGCCCCGAATGCTCTTTCTTTCCTGAAACCTCTACCATGGTCCCATTCACAGCCCTACTAACCCTGGAGCTGCAGGCTCCATTAGGCATCCAAAAACTCCGACATGCGACTTAGCAGCTCTCTAGCCATCGACGAGTCAAGCCCTCAAAACTGCAAATGTCAGGGCCCTGCTCCCAATGAAACCTGCCAGCCCCGAATGCTGTTCTTTCCTGAAACCTCTACCAATGTCCCATTCACAGCCCTACTAACCTGGAGCTGCAGGCTCCTTTAGCATCCAAAAACTCCGACATGCGACTTAGCAGCTCTCTAGCCATAGTCGAGATTCAAGCCTCAAAACTGCAAATGTCAGGGCCCTGCTCCCAGGAAAACCTGCCAGCCCCGAATGCTGTTCTTTCCTGAAACCTCTACCATGGCCCCATTCACAGCCCTACTAACCCTGGAGCTGCAGCTCCTTTAGGCATCCAAAAACTCCGACATGCGACTTAGCAGCTCTCTAGCCATAGTCGAGATTCAAGCCTCAAAACTGCAAATGTCAGGGCCCTGCTCCCAGGAAAACCTGCCAGCCCCGAATGCTGTTCTTTCCTGAAACCTCTACCATGGCCCATTCACAGCCCTACTAACCCTGGAGCTGCAGGCTCCTTTAGGCATCCAAAAACTCCGACATGCGACTTAGCAGCTCTCTAGCCATATTCGAGATTCAAGCCTCAAAACTGCAAATGTCAGGGCCCTGCTCCCAGGCGAAACCTGCCAGCCCCGAATGCTCTTCTTTCCTGAAACCTCTACCATGGCCCATTCACAGCCCTACTAACCCTGGAGCTGCAGGCTCCTTTAGGCATCCAAAAACTCCGACATGCGACTTAGCAGCTCTCTAGCCATAGTCGAGATTCAAGCCTCAAAACTGCAAATGTCAGGGCCCTGCTCCCAGGCGAAACCTGCCAGCCCCGAATGCTTTTACTTTCCTGAAACCTCTACCAATGTCCCATTCACAGCCCTACTAACCCTGGAGCTGCAGGCTCCTTTAGGCATCCAAAAACTCCGACATGCGACTTAGCAGCTCTCTAGCCATATTCGAGATTCAAGCCTCAAAACTGCAAATGTCAGGGCCCTGCTCCCAGGCGAAACCTGCCAGCCCCGAATGCTGTTTCTTCCTGAAACCTCTACCATGGCCCATTCACAGCCCTACTAACCCTGGAGCTGCAGGCTCCATTAGGCATCCAAAAACTCCGACATGCGACTTAGCAGCTCTCTAGCCATCGACGAGATTTGCCTCAAAACTGCAAAACTCCGGACCCTGCTCCCGGATGAAACCTGCCAGCCCCGAATGCTGTTTCTTTCCTGAAACCTCTACCATGGCCCCATTCACAGCCCTACTAACCCTGGAGCTGCAGGCTCCTTTAGCATCCAAAAACTCCGACATGCGACTTAGCAGCTCTCTAGCCATAGTCGAGATTCAAGCCTCAAAACTGCAAATGTCAGGGCCCTGCTCCCAGGCGAAACCTGCCAGCCCCGAATGCTGTGTCTTTCCTGAAACCTCTACCATGGCCCATTCACAGCCCTACTAACCCTGGAGCTGCAGCTCCTTTAGGCATCCAAAAACTCCGACATGCGACTTAGCAGCTCTCTAGCCATAGTCGAGATTCAAGCCTCAAAACTGCAAATGTCAGGGCCCTGCTCCCAGGCGAAACCTGCCAGCCCCGAATGCTCTTTTTTCCTGAAACCTCTACCATGGCCCATTCACAGCCCTACTAACCCTGGAGCTGCAGGCTCCACTAGGCATCCAAAAACTCCGACATGCGACTTAGCAGCTCTCTAGCCATAGTCGAGATTCAAGCCTCAAAACTGCAAATGTCAGGGCCCTGCTCCCAGGCGAAACCTGCCAGCCCCGAATGCTGTTCTTTCCTGAAACCTCTACCATGGCGCCATTCACAGCCCTACTAACCCTGGAGCTGCAGGCTCCATTAGGCATCCAAAAACTCCGAAATGCAACTTAGCAGCTCTCTAGCCATAGTCGAGATTCAAGCCTCAAAACTGCAAATGTCAGGGCCCTGCTCCCAGGCGAAACCTGCCAGCCCCGAATGCTCTTACTTTCCTGAAACCTCTACCAATGTCCCATTCACAGCCCTACTAACCCTGGAGCTGCAGGCTCCATTAGGCATCCAAAAACTCTGACATGCGACTTAGCAGCTCTCTAGCCATAGTCGAGATTCAAGCCTCAAAACTGCAAATGTCAGGGCCCTGCTCCCAAGGAAAACATCCCAGCCCCGAATGCTGTTCTTTCCTGAAACCTCTACCATGGCCCATTCACAGCCCTACTAACCCTGGAGCTGCAGCTTTCTTTACGCATCCAAAAACTCCGACATGCGACTTAGCAGCTCTCTAGCCATAGTCGAGATTCAAGCCTCAAAACTGCAAATGTCAGGGCCCTGCTCCCAGGCGAAACCTGCCAGCCCCGAATGCTTTATTCTTTCCTGAAACTCTCTACCATGGCCCCATTCACAGCCCTACTAACCCTGGAGCTGCAGGCTCCTTTAGGCATCCAAAAACTCCGACATGCGACTTAGCAGCTCTCTAGCCATCGACGAGATTTGCCTCAAAACTGCAAATGTCAGGGCCTGCTCCCGGCGAAACCTGCCAGCCCCGAATGCTGTTTCTTTCCTGAAACCTCTACCATGGTCCCATTCACAGCCCTACTAACCTGGAGCTGCAGGCTCCTTAGGCATCCAAAAACTCCGACATGCGACTTAGCAGCTCTCTAGCCATAGTCGAGATTCAAGCCTCAAAACTGCAAATGTCAGGGCCCTGCTCCCAGGAAAAACCTGCCAGCCCCGAATGCTCTTACTTTCCTGAAACCTCTACCATGTCCCATTCACAGCCCTACTAACCCTGGAGCTGCAGGCTCCATTAGGCATCCAAAAACTCCGACATGCGACTTAGCAGCTCTCTAGCCATATTCGAGATTCAAGCCTCAAAACTGCAAATGTCAGGGGCCTGCTCCCGGATGAGACGTGCCAGCCCCCAATCTTGTTTCTTTCCTGAAACCTCTCCCATGGCCCCATTCACAGCCCTACTAACCCTGGAGCTGCAGGCTCCTTTAGGCATCCAAAAACTCCGACATGCGACTTAGCAGCTCTCTAGCCATAGTCGAGATTCAAGCCTCAAAACTGCAAATGTCAGGGCCCTGCTCCCAGGCGAAACCTGCCAGCCCCGAATGCTGTTACTTTCCTGAAACCTCTACCATGGCGCCATTCACAGCCCTACTAACCCTGGAGCTGCAGGCTCCATTAGGCATCCAAAAACTCCGACATGCGACTTAGCAGCTCGCTAGCCATCGACCGCCTTGCCTCAAAACTGCAAATGTCAGGGCCCTGCTCCCGGATGAAACCTGCAGCCCCGAATGCTGTTTATTTCCTGAAACCTCTACCAATGTCCCATTCACAGCCCTACTAACCCTGGAACTGCAGGCTCCACTAGGCATCCAAAAACTCCGACATGCGACTTAGCAGCTCTCTAGCCATATTCGAGATTCAAGCCTCAAAACTGCAAATGTCAGGGCCCTGCTCCAAGGAAAATATCCCAGCCCCGAATGCTCTTGCTTTCCTGAAACCTCTACCATGGCGCCATTCACAGCCCTACTAACCCTGGAGCTGCAGCTTTCTTTAGGCATCCAAAAACTCCGACATGCGACTTAGCAGCTCTCTAGCCATAGTCGAGATTCAAGCCTCAAAACTGCAAATGTCAGGGCCCTGCTCCCAGGGAAAACTGCCAGCCCGAATGCTGTTCTTTCCTGAAACCTCTACCATGCCCATTCACAGCCCTACTAACCCTGGAGCTGCAGGCTCCTTTAGGCATCCAAAAACTCCGACATGCGACTTAGCAGCTCTCTAGCCATAGTCGAGATTCAAGCCTCAAAACTGCAAATGTCAGGGCCCTGCTCCCAGGCGAAACCCCAGCCCCGAATGCTGTATTTTCCTGAAACCTCTACCATGTCCCATTCACAGCCCTACTAACCCTGGAGCTGCAGGCTCCACTAGGCATCCAAAAACTCCGACATGCGACTTAGCAGCTCTCTAGCCATAGTCGAGATTCAAGCCTCAAAACTGCAAATGTCAGGGGCCTGCTCCCAGGCGAAACATGCCAGCCCCGAATGCTCTTACTTTCCTGAAACCTCTACCATGGCCCATTCACAGCCCTACTAACCCTGGAGCTGCAGGCTCTTTAGGCATCCAAAAACTCCGACATGCGACTTAGCAGCTCTCTAGCCATAGTCGAGTCAAGCCTCAAAACTGCAAATGTCAGGGCCCTGCTCCCAGGGAAACCTGCCAGCCCCGAATGCTGTTTCTTTCCTGAAACCTCTACCATGGCGCCATTCACAGCCCTACTAACCCTGGCGCTGCAGCTTTCTTACGCATCCAAAAACTCCGACATGCGACTTAGCAGCTCTCTAGCCATATTCGAGATTCAAGCCTCAAAACTGCAAATGTCAGGCCCTGCTCCCAGGCGAAACCTGCCAGCCCCGAATGCTGTTTCTTTCCTGAAACCTCTACCATGGCCCCATTCACAGCCCTACTAACCCTGGAGCTGCAGGCTCCATTAGCCATCCAAAAACTCCGACATGCGACTTAGCAGCTCTCTAGCCATAGTCCGAGATTCAAGCCTCAAAACTGCAAATGTCCGGGCCCTGCTCCCGATGAAACCTGGCAGCCCCGAATGCTGTTCTTTCCTGAAACCTCTACCATGGCCCCATTCACAGCCCTACTAACCCTGGAGCTGCAGGCTCCTTTAGGCATCCAAAAACTCCGACATGCGACTTAGCAGCTCTCTAGCCATAGTCGAGATTCAAGCCTCAAAACTGCAAATGTCAGGGCCCTGCTCCCAGGCGAAACCTGCCAGCCCCGAATGCTGTTTCTTTCCTGAAACCTCTACCAATGTCCCATTCACAGCCCTACTAACCCTGGAGCTGCAGGCTCCATTAGGCATCCAAAAACTCCGACATGCGACTTAGCAGCTCTCTAGCCATAGTCGAGATTCAAGCCTCAAAACTGCAAATGTCAGGGCCCTGCTCCCAGGCGAAACCTGCCAGCCCCGAATGCTGTGTCTTTCCTGAAACCTCTCCCATGGCCCCATTCACAGCCCTACTAACCCTGGAGCTGCAGGCTCCACTAGGCATCCAAAAACTCCGACATGCGACTTAGCAGCTCTCTAGCCATAGTCGAGATTCAAGCCTCAAAACTGCAAATGTCAGGGCCCTGCTCCCAGGCGAAACCTGCCAGCCCCGAATGCTGTTTCTTTCCTGAAACCTCTACCATGGCCCCATTCACAGCCCTACTAACCCTGGAGCTGCAGGCTCCATTAGGCATCCAAAAACTCCGACATGCGACTTAGCAGCTCTCTAGCCATATTCGAGATTCAAGCCTCAAAACTGCAAATGTCAGGGCCCTGCTCCCAGGCGAAACCTGCCAGCCCCGAATGCTCTTACTTTCCTGAAACCTCTACCAATGTCCCATTCACAGCCCTACTAACCCTGGAGCTGCAGGCTCCTTTAGGCATCCAAAAACTCCGACATGCGACTTAGCAGCTCTCTAGCCATAGTCGAGATTCAAGCCAAAACTGCAAATGTCAGGCCCTGCTCCCAGGGAAAACCTGCCAGCCCCGAATGCTGTTCTTTCCTGAAACCTCTACCATGGCCCATTCACAGCCCTACTAACCCTGGAGCTGCAGCTTTCTTTAGGCATCCAAAAACTCCGACATGCGACTTAGCAGCTCTCTAGCCATAGTCGAGATTCAAGCCTCAAAACTGCAAATGTCAGGCCCCTGCTCCCAAGGAAAACATCCCAGCCCCGAATGCTGTGTCTTTCCTGAAACCTCTACCATGTCCCATTCACAGCCCTACTAACCCTGGAGCTGCAGCTTTCTTTAGGCATCCAAAAACTCCTACGTTCGACTTAGCAGCTCTCTAGCCATAGTCGAGAGTCAAGCCTCAAAACTGCAAATGTCAGGGCCCTGCTACCAGGCGAAACATGCCAGCCCCGAATGCTCTTATTTTCCTGAAACCTCTACCAATGTCCCATTCACAGCCCTACTAACCCTGGAGCTGCAGGCTCCACTAGGCATCCAAAAACTCCGACATGCGACTTAGCAGCTCTCTAGCCATAGTCGAGATTCAAGCCTCAAAACTGCAAATGTCAGGGCCCTGCTCCCAGGCGAAACCTGCCAGCCCCGAATGCTGTTTCTTTCCTGAAACCTCTACCATGGCCCATTCACAGCCCTACTAACCCTGGAGCTGCAGGCTCCTTTACGCATCCAAAAACTCCGACATGCGACTTAGCAGCTCTCTAGCCATAGTCGAGATTCAAGCCTCAAAACTGCAAATGTCAGGGCCCTGCTCCCAGGCGAAACCTGCCAGCCCCGAATGCTCTTTCTTTCCTGAAACCTCTACCATGGCCCCATTCACAGCCCTACTAACCCTGGAGCTGCAGGCTCCACTAGGCATCCAAAAACTCCGACATGCGACTTAGCAGCTCTCTAGCCATAGTCGAGATTCAAGCCTCAAAACTGCAAATGTCAGGGCCCTGCTCCCAGATGAAACCTGCCAGCCCCGAATGCTGTTCTTTCCTGAAACCTCTACCATGGCGCCATTCACAGCCCTACTAACCCTGGAGCTGCAGGCTCCTTTAGGCATCCAAAAACTCCGACATGCGACTTAGCAGCTCTCTAGCCATAGTCGAGATTCAAGCCTCAAAACTGCAAATGTCAGGGCCCTGCTCCCAGGCGAAACCTCCCAGCCCCGAATGGTTATTCTTTCCTGAAACCTCTACCATGGCGCCATTCACAGCCCTACTAACCCTGGAGCTGCAGGCTCCTTTAGGCATCCAAAAACTCCGACATGCGACTTAGCAGCTCTCTAGCCATAGTCGAGATTCAAGCCTCAAAACTGCAAACGTCAGGGCCCTGCTCCCAGGGAAACCTGCCAGCCCCGAATGCTCTTACTTTCCTGAAACCTCTACCATGGCCCATTCACAGCCCTACTAACCCTGGAGCTGCAGGCTCCTTTAGGCATCCAAAAACTCTGACATGCGACTTAGCAGCTCTCTAGCCATAGTCGAGATTCAAGCCTCAAAACTGCAAATGTCAGGGCCCTGCTACCAGGCGAAACATGCCAGCCCCGAATGCTCTTATTTTCCTGAAACCTCTACCAATGTCCCATTCACAGCCCTACTAACCCTGGAGCTGCAGGCTCCACTAGGCATCCAAAAACTCCGACATGCGACTTAGCAGCTCTCTAGCCATATCGAGATTCAAGCCTCAAAACTGCAAATGTCAGGGCCCTGCTCCCAGGCGAAACCTGCCAGCCCCGAATGCTGTTTCTTTCTTTCCTGAAACCTCTACCATGGCCCATTCACAGCCCTACTAACCCTGGAGCTGCAGGCTCCTTTAGGCATCCAAAAACTCCGACATGCGACTTAGCAGCTCTCTAGCCATAGTCGAGATTCAAGCCTCAAAACTGCAAATGTCAGGGCCCTGCTCCCAGGCGAAACCTGCCAGCCCCGAATGCTTTTCTTTCCTGAAACCTCTACCATGGCCCCATTCACAGCCCTACTAACCCTGGAGCTGCAGGCTCCACTAGGCATCCAAAAACTCCGACATGCGACTTAGCAGCTCTCTAGCCATAGTCGAGATTCAAGCCTCAAAACTGCAAATGTCAGGGCCCTGCTCCCAGGCGAAACCTGCCAGCCCCGAATGCTGTATCTTTCCTGAAACCTCTACCATGGCCCATTCACAGCCCTACTAACCCTGGAGCTGCAGCTTTCTTTAGGCATCCAAAAACTCCGACATGCGACTTAGCAGCTCTCTAGCCATAGTCGAGATTCAAGCCTCAAAACTGCAAATGTCAGGGCCCTGCTCCCAGGCAAAACCTGCCAGCCCCGAATGCTCTTACTTTCCTGAAACCTCTACCATGGCCCCATTCACAGCCCTACTAACCCTGGAGCTGCAGGCTCCTTTAGGCATCCAAAAACTCCGAAATGCGACTTAGCAGCTCTCTAGCCATATTCGAGATTCAAGCCTCAAAACTGCAAATGTCAGGGCCCTGCTCCCAGGAAAACATCCAGCCCCGAATGCTGTCTTTCCTGAAACCTCTACCATGGCCCATTCACAGCCCTACTAACCCTGGAGCTGCAGCTTTCTTTACGCATCCAAAAACTCCGACATGCGACTTAGCAGCTCTCTAGCCATAGTCGAGATTCAAGCCTCAAAACTGCAAATGTCAGGGCCCTGCTCCCTGGTGATACCTGCCAGCCCCGAATGCTGTTTCTTTCCTGAAACCTTTCCATGGCCCCATTCACAGCCCTACTAACCCTGGAGCTGCAGGCTCCATTAGGCATCCAAAAACTCCGACATGCGACTTAGCAGCTCTCTAGCCATATTCGAGATTCAAGCCTCAAAACTGCAAATGTCAGGGCCCTGCTCCCAGGCGAAACCTGCCAGCCCCGAATGCTGTTCTTTCCTGAAACCTCTACCATGGCGCCATTCACAGCCCTACTAACCCTGGAGCTGCAGGCTCCATTAGGCATCCAAAAACTCCGACATGCGACTTAGCAGCTCTCTAGCCATACCGCCTTTGCCCGTCAAAACTGCAAATGTCAGGGCCCTGCTCCCGGATGAAACCTGCAGCCCCGAATGCTCTTATTTCCTGAAACCTCTACCAATGTCCCATTCACAGCCCTACTAACCCTGGAGCTGCAGGCTCCTAGGCATCCAAAAACTCCGACATGCGACTTAGCAGCTCTCTAGCCATAGTCGAGATTCAAGCCTCAAAACTGCAAATGTCAGGGCCCTGCTCCCAAGGAAACCTCCCAGCCCCGAATGCTGTTCTTTCCTGAAACCTCTACCATGGCCCATTCACAGCCCTACTAACCCTGGCGCTGCAGCTTTCTTTACGCATCCAAAAACTCCGACATGCGACTTAGCAGCTCTCTAGCCATAGTCGAGATTCAAGCCTCAAAACTGCAAATGTCAGGGCCCTGCTCCCAGGCGAAACCTGCCAGCCCCGAATGCTGTTATTTTTCCTGAAACCTCTACCATGGCCCATTCACAGCCCTACTAACCCTGGAGCTGCAGGCTCCATTAGGCATCCAAAAACTCCGACATGCGACTTAGCAGCTCTCTAGCCATAGTCGAGATTCAAGCCTCAAAACTGCAAATGTCAGGGCCCTGCTCCCAGGCGAAACCTGCCAGCCCCGAATGCTGTTTCTTTCCTGAAACCTCTACCATGGCCCATTCACAGCCCTACTAACCCTGGAGCTGCAGGCTCCTTAGGCATCCAAAAACTCCGACATGCGACTTAGCAGCTCTCTAGCCATAGTCGAGATTCAAGCCTCAAAACTGCAAATGTCAGGGCCCTGCTCCCGGCGAAACCTCCAGCCCCGAATGCTGTTACTTTCCTGAAACCTCTACCAATGTCCCATTCACAGCCCTACTAACCCTGGAGCTGCAGGCTCCACTAGGCATCCAAAAACTCCGACATGCGACTTAGCAGCTCTCTAGCCATAGTCGAGATTCAAGCCTCAAAACTGCAAATGTCAGGGCCCTGCTCCCAAGGAAAACTGCCAGCCCCGAATGCTGTTTCTTTCCTGAAACCTCTACCATGGCCCATTCACAGCCCTACTAACCCTGGAGCTGCAGCTTTCTTTAGGCATCCAAAAACTCCGACATGCGACTTAGCAGCTCTCTAGCCATAGTCGAGATTCAAGCCTCAAAACTGCAAATGTCAGGGCCCTGCTCCCAGGGAAACCCCAGCCCCGAATGCTGTTCTTTCCTGAAACCTCTACCATGGCCCATTCACAGCCCTACTAACCCTGGAGCTGCAGCTCCTTTAGGCATCCAAAAACTCCGACATGCGACTTAGCAGCTCTCTAGCCATAGTCGAGATTCAAGCCTCAAAACTGCAAATGTCAGGGCCCTGCTCCCTGGCGAAACCTGCCAGCCCCGAATGCTCTCTTTCCTGAAACCTCTACCATGGCCCATTCACAGCCCTACTAACCCTGGAGCTGCAGGCTCCACTAGGCATCCAAAAACTCCGACATGCGACTTAGCAGCTCTCTAGCCATAGTCGAGATTTGCCTCAAAACTGCAAATGTCGGGGCCCTGCTCCCAGGAAAACCTGCCAGCCCCGAATGCTGTGTCTTTCCTGAAACCTCTACCATGGCCCCATTCACAGCCCTACTAACCCTGGAGCTGCAGGCTCCTTTAGGCATCCAAAAACTCCGACATGCGACTTAGCAGCTCTCTAGCCATAGTCGAGATTCAAGCCTCAAAACTGCAAATGTCAGGGCCCTGCTCCCAGGCGAAACCTGCCAGCCCCGAATGCTCTACTTTCCTGAAACCTCTACCATGTCCCATTCACAGCCCTACTAACCCTGGAGCTGCAGGCTCCATTAGGCATCCAAAAACTCCGACATGCGACTTAGCAGCTCTCTAGCCATAGTCGAGATTCAAGCCTCAAAACTGCAAATGTCAGGGCCCTGCTCCCAGGCGAAACCTGCCAGCCCCGAATGCTGTTTCTTTCCTGAAACCTCTACCATGGCCCCATTCACAGCCCTACTAACCCTGGAGCTGCAGGCTCCACTAGGCATCCAAAAACTCCGACATGCGACTTAGCAGCTCTCTAGCCATATTCGAGATTCAAGCCTCAAAACTGCAAATGTCAGGGCCCTGCTCCCAGGCGAAACCTGCCAGCCCCTAATGGTTATTCTTTCCTGAAACCTCTACCATGGCCCCATTCACAGCCCTACTAACCCTGGAGCTGCAGGCTCCATTAGGCATCCAAAAACTCCGACATGCGACTTAGCAGCTCTCTAGCCATATTCGAGATTCAAGCCTCAAAACTGCAAATGTCAGGGCCCTGCTCCCAGGCGAAACCTGCCAGCCCCGAATGCTCTTACTTTCCTGAAACCTCTACCATGTCCCATTCACAGCCCTACTAACCCTGGAGCTGCAGCTCCTTTAGGCATCCAAAAACTCCGACATGCGACTTAGCAGCTCTCTAGCCATAGTCGAGATTCAAGCCTCAAAACTGCAAATGTCAGGGCCCTGCTCCCAGGCGAAACCTGCCAGCCCCGAATGCTGTTACTTTCCTGAAACCTCTACCATGGCGCCATTCACAGCCCTACTAACCCTGGAGCTGCAGGCTCCATTAGGCATCCAAAAACTCCGACATGCGACTTAGCAGCTCTCTAGCCATCGAGATTTGCCTCAAAAATGCAAATGTCAGGCCCTGCTCCCGGATGAAACCTGCCAGCCCCGAATGCTGTTATTTTCCTGAAACCTCTACCAATGTCCCATTCACAGCCCTACTAACCCTGGAGCTGCAGCTCCCTAGCATCCAAAAACTCCGACATGCGACTTAGCAGCTCTCTAGCCATAGTCGAGATTCAAGCCTCAAAACTGCAAATGTCAGGGCCCTGCTCCCAAGGAAAACATCCCAGCCCCGAATGCTGTGTCTTTCCTGAAACCTCTACCATGGCGCCATTCACAGCCCTACTAACCCTGGAGCTGCAGCTTTCTTTACGCATCCAAAAACTCCGACATGCGACTTAGCAGCTCTCTAGCCATAGTCGAGATTCAAGCCTCAAAACTGCAAATGTCAGGGCCCTGCTCCCAGGAAACCTGCCAGCCCCGAATGCTGTTATTTCCTGAAACCTCTACCATGTCCCATTCACAGCCCTACTAACCCTGGAGCTGCAGGCTCCACTAGGCATCCAAAAACTCCGACATGCGACTTAGCAGCTCTCTAGCCATAGTCGAGATTCAAGCCTCAAAACTGCAAATGTCAGGGCCCTGCTCCCAGAAAACCTGCCAGCCCCGAATGCTGTTTCTTTCCTGAAACCTCTACCAATGGCCCATTCACAGCCCTACTAACCCTGGAGCTGCAGCTTCCTTAGGCATCCAAAAACTCCGACATGCGACTTAGCAGCTCTCTAGCCATAGTCGAGATTCAAGCCTCAAAACTGCAAATGTCAGGGCCCTGCTCCCAGGCGAAACCTGCCAGCCCCGAATGCTTTTCTTTCCTGAAACCTCTCCCATGGCCCCATTTACAGCCCTACTAACCCTGGAGCTGCAGGCTCCATTAGGCATCCAAAAACTCCGACATGCGACTTAGCAGCTCTCTAGCCATAGTCGAGATTTGCCTCAAAACTGCAAAAGTCCAGACCCTGCTCCCGGATGAAACCTGCCAGCCCCGAATGCTGTTTCTTTCCTGAAACCTCTACCATGGCCCCATTCACAGCCCTACTAACCCTGGAGCTGCAGGCTCCTTTAGGCATCCAAAAACTCCGACATGCGACTTAGCAGCTCTCTAGCCATAGTCGAGATTCAAGCCTCAAAACTGCAAATGTCAGGGCCCTGCTCCCAGGCGAAAACCTGCCAGCCCCGAATGCTGTTACTTTCCTGAAACCTCTACCAATGTCCCATTCACAGCCCTACTAACCCTGGAGCTGCAGGCTCCACTAGGAATCTAAAAACTCCGACATGCGACTTAGCAGCTCTCTAGCCATAGTCGAGATTCAAGCCTCAAAACTGCAAATGTCAGGGCCCTGCTCCCAAGGAAAACCTCCCAGCCCCGAATGCTGTTTCTTTCCTGAAACCTCTACCATGGCCCCATTCACAGCCCTACTAACCCTGGAGCTGCAGGCTCCTTTAGGCATCCAAAAACTCCGACATGCGACTTAGCAGCTCTCTAGCCATATTCGAGATTCAAGCCTCAAAACTGCAAATGTCAGGGCCCTGCTCCCAGGCGAAACCACCAGCCCCGAATGCTTGTCTTTCCTGAAACCTCTACCATGGCGCCATTCACAGCCCTACTAACCCTGGAGCTGCAGCTCCTTTAGGCATCCAAAAACTCCGACATGCGTCTTAGCAGCTCTCTAGCCATAGTCGAGATTCAAGCCTCAAAACTGCAAACGTCAGGGCCCTGCTCCCAGGCGAAACCTGCCAGCCCCGAATGCTGTTACTTTCCTGAAACCTCTACCATGTCCCATTCACAGCCCTACTAACCCTGGAGCTGCAGGCTCCCTTTAGGCATCCAAAAACTCCGACATGCGACTTAGCAGCTCTCTAGCCATAGTCGAGATTCAAGCCTCAAAACTGCAAATGTCAGGGCCCTGCTCCCAGGCGAAACCTGCCAGCCCCGAATGCTGTTACTTTCCTGAAACCTCTACCATGGCCCATTCACAGCCCTACTAACCCTGGAGCTGCAGGCTCCATTAGGCATCCAAAAACTCCGACATGCGACTTAGCAGCTCTCTAGCCATAGTCGAGATTGCAAGTCAAAAATGCAAATGTCAGGGCCCTGCTCCCGGCGAAACCTGCCAGCCCCGAATGCTGTTATTTCCTGAAACCTCTACCATGTCCCATTCACAGCCCTACTAACCCTGGAGCTGCAGGCTCCACTAGCATCCAAAAACTCCGACATGCGACTTAGCAGCTCTCTAGCCATAGTCGAGATTCAAGCCTCAAAACTGCAAATGTCAGGGCCCTGCTCCCAGGAAAACATCCCAGCCCCGAATGCTGTTTCTTTCCTGAAACCTCTACCATGGCGCCATCCACAGCCCTACTAACCCTGGAGCTGCAGCTTTCTTTACGCATCCAAAAACTCCGACATGCGACTTAGCAGCTCTCTAGCCATATTCGAGATTCAAGCCTCAAAACTGCAAATGTCACAGGCCTGCTCCCAGGCGAAACCTGCCAGCCCCTAATGGTTAATATTTCCTGAAACCTCTACCAATGTCCCATTCACAGCCCTACTAACCCTGGAGCTGCAGGCTCCACTAGGCATCCAAAAACTCCGACATGCGACTTAGCAGCTCTCTAGCCATAGTCGAGATTCAAGCCTCAAAACTGCAAATGTCAGGGCCCTGCTCCCAGGCGAAACCTCCAGCCCCGAATGCTGTTTCTTTCCTGAAACCTCTACCATGGCGCCATTCACAGCCCTACTAACCCTGGAGCTGCAGGCTCCTTTAGGCATCCAAAAACTCCGACATGCGACTTAGCAGCTCTCTAGCCATAGTCGAGATTCAAGCCTCAAAACTGCAAATGTCAGGGCCCTGCTCCCAGGCGAAACCTGCCAGCCCCGAATGCTGTTACTTTCCTGAAAACTTTACCATGTCCCCATTCACAGCCCTACTAACCCTGGAGCTGCAGGCTCCACTAGGCATCCAAAAACTCCGACATGCGACTTAGCAGCTCTCTAGCCATAGTCGAGATTCAAGCCTCAAAACTGCAAATGTCAGGGCCCTGCTCCCAGGGAAACCTCCCAGCCCCGAATGCTGTTTCTTTCCTGAAACCTCTACCATGGCCCATTCACAGCCCTACTAACCCTGGAGCTGCAGGCTCTACTAGGCATCCAAAAACTCCGACATGCGACTTAGCAGCTCTCTAGCCATAGTCGAGATTCAAGCCTCAAAACTGCAAATGTCAGGGCCCTGCTCCCAGGCGAAAACTCCCAGCCCCGAATGCTGTGTCTTTCCTGAAACCTCTACCATGGCCCCATTCACAGCCCTACTAACCCTGGAGCTGCAGCTCCTTTAGGCATCCAAAAACTCCGACATGCGACTTAGCAGCTCTCTAGCCATAGTCGAGATTCAAGCCTCAAAACTGCAAACGTCAGGGCCCTGCTCCCAGGCGAAACCTGCCAGCCCCGAATGCTGTTTCTTTCCTGAAACCTCTACCATGGCCCATTCACAGCCCTACTAACCCTGGAGCTGCAGGCTCCACTAGGCATCCAAAAACTCCGACATGCGACTTAGCAGCTCTCTAGCCATACGACGATTTGCCTCAAAACTGCAAATGTCAGGGCCCTGCTCCCGGATGAAACCTGCCAGCCCCGAATGCTGTTTCTTTCCTGAAACCTCTACCATGGCCCCATTCACAGCCCTACTAACCCTGGAGCTGCAGGCTCCTTTAGGCATCCAAAAACTCCGACATGCGACTTAGCAGCTCTCTAGCCATAGTCGAGATTCAAGCCTCAAAACTGCAAACGTCTGGGCCCTGCTCCCAGGCGAAACCTGCCAGCCCCGAATGCTCTTACTTTCCTGAAACCTCTACCATGTCCCATTCACAGCCCTACTAACCCTGGAGCTGCAGGCTCCACTAGGCATCCAAAAACTCCGACATGCGACTTAGCAGCTCTCTAGCCATAGTCGAGATTCAAGCCTCAAAACTGCAAATGTCAGGGCCCTGCTCCCAGGCGAAACCTGCCAGCCCCGAATGCTGTTTCTTTCCTGAAACCTCTACCATGGCCCCATTCACAGCCCTACTAACCCTGGAGCTGCAGGCTCCATTAGGCATCCAAAAACTCCGACATGCGACTTAGCAGCTCTCTAGCCGTTTTCGAGATTCAAGCCTCAAAACTGCAAATGTCAGGGCCCTGCTCCCAGGCGAAACCTGCCAGCCCCGAATGCTCTTACTTTCCTGAAACCTCTACCATGGCGCCATTCACAGCCCTACTAACCCTGGAGCTGCAGGCTCCATTAGGCATCCAAAAACTCCGACATGCGACTTAGCAGCTCGCTAGCCATCGACCGCCTTTGCCCGTCAAAAATGCAAAAGTACGGACCCTGCTCCCGGATGAAACCTGCCAGCCCCGAATGCTGTTTATTTCCTGAAACCTCTACCAATGTCCCATTCACAGCCCTACTAACCCTGGAGCTGCAGGCTCCACTAGGCATCCAAAAACTCCGACATGCGACTTAGCAGCTCTCTAGCCATAGTCGAGATTCAAGCCTCAAAACTGCAAATGTCAGGGCCCTGCTCCCAAGGAAACCTCCCAGCCCCGAATGCTGTGTCTTTCCTGAAACCTCTACCAATGGCCCATTCACAGCCCTACTAACCCTGGAGCTGCAGCTCCTTAGGCATCCAAAAACTCCGACATGCGACTTAGCAGCTCTCTAGCCATAGTCGAGATTCAAGCCTCAAAACTGCAAATGTCAGGCCCTGCTCCCAGGAAACCTGCCAGCCCCGAATGCTGTTACTTTCCTGAAACCTCTACCATGGCCCATTCACAGCCCTACTAACCCTGGAGCTGCAGGCTCCTTAGGCATCCAAAAACTCCGACATGCGACTTAGCAGCTCTCTAGCCATAGTCGAGATTCAAGCCTCAAAACTGCAAATGTCAGGCCCTGCTCCCAGGAAACCTGCCAGCCCCGAATGCTGTTTTTCCTGAAACCTCTACCATGGCCCATTCACAGCCCTACTAACCCTGGAGCTGCAGGCTCCACTAGGCATCCAAAAACTCCGACATGCGACTTAGCAGCTCTCTAGCCATAGTCGAGATTCAAGCCTCAAAACTGCAAATGTCAGGGCCCTGCTCCCAGGCGAAACCTGCCAGCCCCGAATGCTGTTACTTTCCTGAAACCTCTACCATGGCCCATTCACAGCCCTACTAACCCTGGAGCTGCAGCTCCTTTAGGCATCCAAAAACTCCGACATGCGACTTAGCAGCTCTCTAGCCATAGTCGAGATTCAAGCCTCAAAACTGCAAATGTCAGGGCCCTGCTCCCAGGCGAAACCTGCCAGCCCCGAATGCTCTTACTTTCCTGAAACCTCTACCATGGCCCATTCACAGCCCTACTAACCCTGGAGCTGCAGGCTCCACTAGGCATCCAAAAACTCCGACATGCGACTTAGCAGCTCTCTAGCCATAGTCGAGATTCAAGCCTCAAAACTGCAAATGTCAGGGCCCTGCTCCCAGGGAAAACTCCCAGCCCCGAATGCTGTTCTTTCCTGAAACCTCTACCATGGCGCCATTCACAGCCCTACTAACCCTGGAGCTGCAGCTCCTTTAGGCATCCAAAAACTCCGACATGCGACTTAGCAGCTCTCTAGCCATAGTCGAGATTCAAGCCTCAAAACTGCAAATGTCAGGGCCCTGCTCCCAGAAAACCTGCCAGCCCCGAATGCTGTTCTTTCCTGAAACCTCTACCATGGCCCATTCACAGCCCTACTAACCCTGGAGCTGCAGGCTCCTTTAGGCATCCAAAAACTCCGACATGCGACTTAGCAGCTCTCTAGCCATATTCGAGATTCAAGCCTCAAAACTGCAAATGTCAGGGCCCTGCTCCCAGGCGAAACCTGCCAGCCCCGAATGCTTTATTCTTCCTGAAACCTCTACCATGGCCCCATTCACAGCCCTACTAACCCTGGAGCTGCAGGCTCCTTTAGCATCCAAAAACTCCGACATGCGACTTAGCAGCTCTCTAGCCATAGTCGAGATTCAAGCCAAAACTGCAAATGTCAGGGCCCTGCTCCCAGGCGAAACCTGCCAGCCCCGAATGCTGTTACTTTCCTGAAACCTCTACCATGGCCCATTCACAGCCCTACTAACCCTGGAGCTGCAGGCTCCTTTAGCATCCAAAAACTCCGACATGCGACTTAGCAGCTCTCTAGCCATAGTCGAGATTCAAGCCTCAAAACTGCAAATGTCAGGGCCCTGCTCCCAGCGAAACCTGCCAGCCCCGAATGCTCTTACTTTCCTGAAACCTCTACCATGGCGCCATTCACAGCCCTACTAACCCTGGAGCTGCAGGCTCCATTAGGCATCCAAAAACTCCGACATGCGACTTAGCAGCTCTCTAGCCATATCGACCGCCTTGCCTCAAAAATGCAAATGTCAGGGCCCTGCTCCCGGATGAAACCTGCCAGCCCCGAATGCTGTTTATTTCCTGAAACCTCTACCAATGTCCCATTCACAGCCCTACTAACCCTGGAGCTGCAGGCTCCACTAGCATCCAAAAACTCCGACATGCGACTTAGCAGCTCTCTAGCCATAGTCGAGATTCAAGCCTCAAAACTGCAAATGTCAGGGCCCTGCTCCCAAGGAAACCTCCAGCCCCGAATGCTGTGTCTTTCCTGAAACCTCTACCATGGCCCATTCACAGCCCTACTAACCCTGGAGCTGCAGCTTTTTTTTACGCATCCAAAAACTCCGACATGCGACTTAGCAGCTCTCTAGCCATAGTCGAGATTCAAGCCTCAAAACTGCAAATGTCAGGGCCCTGCTCCCAGGCGAAACCTGCCAGCCCCGAATGCTGTTATTTTCCTGAAACCTCTACCAATGGCCCATTCACAGCCCTACTAACCCTGGAGCTGCAGGCTCCTTTAGGCATCCAAAAACTCCGACATGCGACTTAGCAGCTCTCTAGCCATAGTCGAGATTCAAGCCTCAAAACTGCAAATGTCAGGGCCCTGCTCCCAGGCGAAACCTGCCAGCCCCGAATGCTGTTATCTTTCCTGAAACCTCTACCATGGCCCATTCACAGCCCTACTAACCCTGGAGCTGCAGGCTCCTTTAGGCATCCAAAAACTCCGACATGCGACTTAGCAGCTCTCTAGCCATAGTCGAGATTCAAGCCTCAAAACTGCAAATGTCAGGGCCCTGCTCCCAGGCGAAACCTGCCAGCCCCGAATGCTGTTACTTTCCTGAAACCTCTACCATGTCCCATTCACAGCCCTACTAACCCTGGAGCTGCAGGCTCCACTAGGCATCCAAAAACTCCGACATGCGACTTAGCAGCTCTCTAGCCATAGTCGAGATTCAAGCCTCAAAACTGCAAATGTCAGGGCCCTGCTCCCAAGGAAAACTGCCAGCCCCGAATGCTGTTTATTTCCTGAAACCTCTACCATGGCCCCATTCACAGCCCTACTAACCCTGGAGCTGCAGCTTTCTTTACGCATCCAAAAACTCCGACATGCGACTTAGCAGCTCTCTAGCCATAGTCGAGATTCAAGCCTCAAAACTGCAAATGTCAGGGCCCTGCTCCCAAGGAAACCTGCCAGCCCCGAATGCTCTTGCTTTCCTGAAACCTCTACCATGGCGCCATTCACAGCCCTACTAACCCTGGAGCTGCAGCTTTCTTTACGCATCCAAAAACTCCGACATGCGACTTAGCAGCTCTCTAGCCATAGTCGAGATTCAAGCCTCAAAAACTGCAAATGTCAGGGCCCTGCTCCCAGGCGAAACCTGCCAGCCCCGAATGGTTATTCTTTCCTGAAACCTCTACCATGGCCCCATTCACAGCCCTACTAACCCTGGAGCTGCAGGCTCCACTAGGCATCCAAAAACTCCGACATGCGACTTAGCAGCTCTCTAGCCATAGTCCGAGATTTGCCTCAAAACTGCAAATGTCAGGGCCCTGCTCCCGGATGAAACCTGCAGCCCCGAATGCTGTTTCTTTCCTGAAACCTCTACCATGGCCCATTCACAGCCCTACTAACCCTGGAGCTGCAGGCTCCTTTAGGCATCCAAAAACTCCGACATGCGACTTAGCAGCTCTCTAGCCATATTCGAGATTCAAGCCTCAAAACTGCAAATGTCAGGGCCCTGCTCCCAGGCGAAACCTGCCAGGCTCGAATGCTCTTACTTTCCTGAAACCTCTACCAATGTCCCATTCACAGCCCTACTAACCCTCGAACTGCAGGCTCCACTAGGCATCCAAAAACTCCGACATGCGACTTAGCAGCTCTCTAGCCATATTCGAGATTCAAGCCTCAAAACTGCAAATGTCAGGGCCCTGCTCCCAGGCGAAACCTCCAGCCCCGAATGCTGTTCTTTCCTGAAACCTCTACCATGGCCCCATTCACAGCCCTACTAACCCTGGAGCTGCAGCTCCCACTAGGCATCCAAAAACTCCGACATGCGACTTAGCAGCTCTCTAGCCATAGTCGAGATTCAAGCCTCAAAACTGCAAATGTCAGGGCCCTGCTCCCAGGCGAAACCTGCCAGCCCCGAATGCTCTTACTTTCCTGAAACCTCTACCATGGCCCATTCACAGCCCTACTAACCCTGGAGCTGCAGGCTCCATTAGGCATCCAAAAACTCCGACATGCGACTTAGCAGCTCTCTAGCCATAGTCGAGATTGCCTCAAAAATGCAAATGTCAGGGCCCTGCTCCCAGGCGAAACCTGCCAGCCCCGAATGCTGTTTATTTCCTGAAACCTCTACCATGTCCCATTCACAGCCCTACTAACCCTGGAGCTGCAGGCTCCACTAGGCATCCAAAAACTCCGACATGCGACTTAGCAGCTCTCTAGCCATAGTCGAGATTCAAGCCTCAAAACTGCAAATGTCAGGGCCCTGCTCCCAAGGAAAACATCCCAGCCCCGAATGCTGTGTCTTTCCTGAAACCTCTACCAATGTCCCCATTCACAGCCCTACTAACCCTGGAGCTGCAGCTTTCTTTACGCATCCAAAAACTCCGACATGCGACTTAGCAGCTCTCTAGCCATAGTCGAGATTCAAGCCTCAAAACTGCAAATGTCAGG
>NW_026561929.1:0-3385 GCF_028858705.1 Grus americana
GCAGGGCCCGGACGTTTGCAGTTTTGAGGCTGGAATCTCGAAAATGGCTAGAGAGATGCTAAGTCTCATCTCGGAGTTTTTGGATGCCTAAAGGAGCCTGCAGCCCAAGGGTCAGTAGCGCTGTGAATGGGGCCATGGTAGAGGTTTCAGGAAAGACACAGCATTCGGGGCTGGGAGGTTCCGCCTGGGAGCAGGGCCCGGACGTTTGCAGTTTTGACGGCGGAAGGCGCGTGAAGGCTGGCAAGCTGCTGCGTCGCATTACAGCGTTTTTGGTTGCGTAAAGGAGCCTGCATCCCCAGGGTTAGTAGGGCTGTGAATGGTGCGATGGTAGAGGTTTCAGCAAAAGACACAGCATTCGGGGCTGGCAGGTTTCGCCTGGGAGCAGTGTCCGCACCTTCTCAATTTTGATGGCTGAAGGCGGGCTAAGGCCAGCGAGCCGCTGCGTCGCACGTCGGACTTTTCTATGACTAAAGTTCCCTACAGCCCCAGGGTTAGTAGGGCTGTGAATGGGGCCATAGTAGAGGTTTCAGGAAAGCAACACCATTTGGGGCTGGGACCTTTCGCCTGGGAGCAGGGCCCAGACGTTTGCAGTTTTGAGGGCTGAACTTGGGCTAAGGCTAGTGAGCCGCTGCGTCGCACGTCTGACTTTTTCTATGACTAAAGTTCCCTACAGCCCCAGTGCTAGAAGGGCTGTGAAGGTGGCCATGGTAGAGGTTTCAGCAGAAGACACAGCATTCGGGGCTGGGAGGTTTCGCCTGGGCGCAGGGCCCGGACGTTTGCAGTTTTGAGGCTGGAATCTCGAAAATGGCTAGAGAGATGCTAAGTCTCATCTCCGAGTTTTTGGATGCCTAAAGGAGCCTGCAGCTCCAGGGTCAGTAGCGCTGTGAATGGGGCCATGGTAGAGGTTTCAGGAAAGCAACACCTTTCGGAGCTGGCAGGTTTCCCCTGGGAGCAGGGCCCAAACGTTTTCAATTTTGAGGGCTGAAGGCGGGCTAAGGCCAGCGAGCCCCTGCGTCGCATATCGGAGTTTCTGCGACTAGAGTTCCCTACAGCCAGAAGGTTAGTAGGGCTGTGAATGGGGCCATGGTAGAGGTTTCAGGAAACAAACACCTTTCGGGGCTGGGAGGTTCCGCCTGGGAGCAGGGCCCGGACTTTTGCAGTTTTGACGGCCGAAGGAGCGTGAAGGCTAGAAAGCTGCTCCGTCGCATTACGGCGTTTTTGGTTTCGTAAAGGAGCCTGCAGTCCAAGGGTTACTAGGGTTGTGAATGGTGCTATGGTAGAGGTTTCAGCAGAAGACACAGCATTCGGGGCTGGGAGGTTTCGCCTGGGCGCAGGGTGCGGACGTTTGCAGTTTTGAGGCTGAAATCTCGAAAATGGCTAGAGAGATGCTAAGACGCATGTCGGAGTTTTTGGATGCCTAAAGGAGGCTGCAGCCACAGGGTTATTCGGGCAGTGAATGGGGCCATGGTAGAGGTTTCAGGAAAGAAACAGCATTCGGGGCTGACAGGTTTCGCCTGGGCACAGGGCCCGGACGTTTGCAGTTTTGAGGCTGGAATCTCGAAAATGGCTAGAGAGATGCTAAGTCTCATCTCGGAGTTTTTGGATGCCTAAAGGAGCCTGCAGCCCAAGGGTCAGTAGCGCTGTGAATGGGGCCATGGTAGAGGTTTCAGGAAAGACACAGCATTCGGGGCTGGGAGGTTCCGCCTGGGAGCAGGGCCCGGACGTTTGCAGTTTTGACAGCGGAAGGCGCGTGAAGGCTGGCAAGCTGCTGCATCGCATTATGGCGTTTTTGGTTGCGTAAAGGAGCCTGCATCCCCAGGGTTAGTAGGGCTGTGAATGGTGCGATGGTAGAGGTTTCAGCAAAAGACACAGCATTCGGGGCTGGCAGGTTTCGCCTGGGAGCAGTGTCCGCACCTTCTCAATTTTGATGGCTGAAGGCGGGCTAAGGCCAGCGAGCCGCTGCGTCGCACGTCGGACTTTTTCTATGACTAAAGTTCCCTACAGCCCCAGGGTTAGTAGGGCTGTGAATGGGGCCATAGTAGAGGTTTCAGGAAAGCAACACCATTTGGGGCTGGGACCTTTCGCCTGGGAGCAGGGCCCAGACGTTTGCAGTTTTGAGGGCTGAACTTGGGCTAAGGCCAGCGAGCCGCTGCGTCGCACGTCTGACTTTTTCTATGACTAAAGTTCCCTACAGCCCCAGTGCTAGAAGGGCTGTGAATGTGGCCATGGTAGAGGTTTCAGCAGAAGACACAGCATTCGGGGCTGACAGGTTTCGCCTGGGCGCAGGGCCCGGACGTTTGCAGTTTTGAGGCTGGAATCTCGAAAATGGCTAGAGAGATGCTAAGTCTCATCTCGGAGTTTTTTGGATGCCTAAAGGAGCCTGCAGCTCCAGGGTCAGTAGCGCTGTGAATGGGGCCATGGTAGAGGTTTCAGGAAAGCAACACCTTTCGGAGCTGGCAGGTTTCCCCTGGGAGCAGGGCCCAAACGTTTTCAATTTTGAGGGCTGAAGGCGGGCTAAGGCCAGCGAGCCCCTGCGTCGCATATCGGAGTTTTCTGCGACTAGAGTTCCCTACAGCCAGAAGGTTAGTAAGGCTGTGAATGGGGCCATGGTAGAGGTTTCAGGAAAGCAACACCTTTAGGGGCTGGGAGGTTCCGCCTGGGAGCAGGGCCCGGACATTTGCAGTTTTGACGGCCGAAGGAGCGTGAAGGCTAGAAAGCTGCTCCGTCGCATTACGGCGTTTTTGGTTTCGTAAAGGAGCCTGCAATCCCAGGGTTACTAGGGTTGTGAATGGTGCGATGGTAGAGGTTTCAGCAGAAGACACAGCATTTGGGGCTGGGAGGTTTCGCCTGGGCGCAGGGTGCGGACGTTTGCAGTTTTGAGGCTGGAATCTCGAAAATGGCTAGAGAGATGCTAAGACGCATGTCGGAGTTTTTGGATGCCTAAAGGAGGCTGCAGCCACAGGGTTATTCGGGCAGTGAATGGGGCCATGGTAGAGGTTTCAGGAAAGAAACAGCATTCGGTGCTGACAGGTTTCGCCTGGGAGCAGGGCCCTGACGTTTGCAGTTTTGAGGCTGGAATCTCGAAAATGGCTAGAGAGATGCTAAGTCTCATCTCGGAGTTTTTGGATGCCTAAAGGAGGCTGCAGCTCCAGGGTCAGTAGCGCTGTGAATGGGGCCATGGTAGAGGTTTCAGCAAAGACACAGCATTCGGGGCTGGCAGGTTTCGCCTGGGAGCAGGGCCGGACGTTTGCAGTTTTGAGGCTGAAGGCGGGAAAAGGCCAGCGAGCCCTGCGTCGCATATCGGAGTTTTTGATGCCTAAAGGAGCCTGCAGCCAGAAGGTTAGTAGGGCTGTGAATGGGGCCATGGTAGAGGTTTCAGGAAAGA
>NW_026561930.1:0-24086 GCF_028858705.1 Grus americana
CCGGAAGCCTGTCCGCAGCCCCAGGCCGCCCCCGAGCCTGGCGTGAAGGCGGCAAGCTGGCCCTCCCCTCTGTGCCGCTTTCTTCCTGAACGGTGGTGGCTGGCGGCGGCGGCAGCGGCAGCAGCGCGGGGAAAGAGCGGCGTCTCCGGGAAGCCCCTGCAGAAGGAGGAGGTCTCCGGCCAGGGCCGACCTCCGGTAGTAACGGCCACTGCTTTTTCTTTCCCTCTCCCAGGCCGCGCTGAGGACGTGGTTGCCCGTCCCTCCCTTGGGGATGCCGTCGACTGCACCCCGCCTCGCCTGTGCCTGGCCTGGCTCGCCTCGTGGCGTGGGGGCGAAAAGGGACAGGCGGCGGAGCGCTTACCGGCCGTGGACAGCAGCTGCCTAAGGGAAGCTGGAATGGCCAGAGAAAGGTGAAGAAGAAGAAGAAGAAGAGATGAAGGCTCTCCGGCCGGCAGCTGCCTCCCGCTGCAGGCAAGAGAGCGCCTGCCTCGCCGGGTGAGGAAAGATCCCTCGTTGCGCTCCGCGGCAGGTCAGGCTGCCGACGGGCACCGCAGGGTCGCCACGCGTAATCCAAAGCACGGTGCGGCCGCGTACCGAGGAGGCAGGGAGGCAGGCTACTCATCTAGGCAGACTCGTCTCCTCGGAGCTGTAAGACACCCGTGTATTCTCTTAGGCGGAGGACAGCCGAGCGACCGGAGTGACAGCAAAGGAAAGGCGGAGAGCGGGAGAAAGAAGCGTCTGCGCTGGCAAGCTCTCCCGGCAGCGCCGAGAGCCAGAGCTGCGGTGAGTCCTGGGCCCGCGGGGCCCCATCGCCTCTCCTCTGCGTCGCGGGCCCTCCTCTGCCCCCCTCGCTTTCCCACCCCGCTGTGGGGTTTTTGGTTTGCTTTCTGCTCCCCGCTATGTTCTTTTTCCATCTCGCTCTGACGGGCTGCCTGTCCCCACCTTTTTTGGTCCTCGCTCTCTCTGCCCCCGTAGCCCGTGGCTATTGTTTCCTCTCTCTCTCCCTGTCTCTCTGTCCGGCCCCCAGCCACTGTTTCTGCATTCCTCCCCCTCGGTCCTGTAGCCTGTCGGTATTTCTGCCATCTCTGGCTCTCTCTGTGCGGCTCCTCGTTCCTGTTGTTCGAGGTCTTCCTTCTCGGCTCCGTAGCGAGTCGTCGTGAGTCTCTCTCTTTCTCCGTCCCTCTTGAGCCTCTTCCCTGCCCCTCGTTTTGAAGGCCCGCCTCTCTGTCCCGGCACCCGTCGCTATGGTTCCTTTTTTCGGTCTGGCTCCGTCTCGCTCCCCGTCCCTGTTTTTCTAAAGTCTCCCCTCTCTGCCTCCTAGCCCGTCGGTACCTTTTTTTCTTCCCCGTCGCGGTTCGTCTGGCTCCCTGTCCGTCTTTCTTCCTTCCTTCCTTCCTCCCTGTCTGCCCCGCAGCCCGTCCCTTCGTTCCTTTCTCCTTCCCTCTCTGTCCCTCTCCCGGTCCCCGCATTAAACTCTGCTTCTCTGCCTGCCCGGTAGCTCGCCACCGTCTTACCTTTCCCCGTCTCTCTCTCTGTCCAGCTCCCTCTCTCGAATCTTCAATTCCTCCCTGTCGCTGCAGAAGCCTGTCGGGACTTTTTCCCCTGCCCGGCTTGCCTCTCCCTGTCTCGCGATTCCTCCCTCTCTGCCCTCTTAGCCGCGACCGTTTTTATATTCTCCGTCTCTCCCTCGGTCCGCCTCGAGATCCCGATTGTTTTTTAAAGCGACCGAATCGTCGAGGTTGGCAGAGACCTTTACGATTATCGGGTGGAACCGCGAACCTGGCGCTGGCAAGTCCCCCTCTGCCCCGCAGCCCGTCCCTTCCCTTCCGACGGCCTCTTTCTCCACCTCCCTCTGTCCGGCTCCCGCCCCTCTTTTCCACTTCCGCCCTCTGTACCCTGTGGCTTTCCCCCTCTTCTTTCTCTCTCTGTCTCTGTTTGAGGAGGAGCAGCTGCCGCCCCAGCGTTCGCACCCCGTTCACGGTGTCGCGCGCACGCTTCTTCTCGGCGCGCTTCCTCCTCCTCCTCCTCCTCCTTCGGGCTCGACCCGAGGCTTCCGGCAGCAGTCTCCGGGTGTCGGATTTTGTAAAATAATTAACGTAACTGAAAGGTGCAGCAGCGGGATCGGCCCGGGCGGGGCGCCTCCAAAGAGAGGGACCCCGAACAAAGAAATCCCGGGGCCGTTCCACGCTTGGTCCCGGACACCCGCCCCTCGCGCGCTGTCCGCGCGTCCCTTAGTCCCGCGGTGACTTTTGGTCTGGGGTCTTCTACCGTCGTCTCGGATTCTTCTTCTGTATAGCTGTGGGCGGTGCGTTATTCCACAGGTGCTGCTGCGCCGATGCTCCGTACGTTCGCAGTAACGGGTAGAGCGGAAGGCTCCGTGGCCAGGGAAGAGCGGCACGGACACGTTCCTGCTCGCTCCGTTGCACCGGAATTTCGACGGCTGGGTTCGGCCGCTAAATTGATGGCGCTACCGGAAGAAATTTCAGAAAAGTGAGTACTGTGCTTGTCTTTAATCTTTTAAAGTAATTTTCTACGGGCGCCCGTCCGTGGCTTAGATATTTGGTTTGCGGCGAAACAGACCCGGAACGTGGCTCCAAGTAGCGTTCCGATTCGCTGAAATTCCCCGTAGTCAGAGAGCAAGAATGGTGAATGTTGCTTGGCGGTTTGAAATCTCAGGCTTTCTCTGAAAGCTGACCTGCCAGAATGAGCCGAAAGCAGGCCGAACGCCAATAGGGATGCCGCAGAAAAGGTCCTCTTCTTGACAGGAGAAGAGCTTGGCGAAACGTCAGCGCCGTTTCCCGTAGGGCCTCCGACGTACCGGTTCGGCAAGCGTGGGCTTTGTGCGATTCCCTCGGGGACGATGGCGAACAAACCTTGTACGGCAGAGAGCATCTTAGCTTACTTTCCATCTCCTGCTCGGTTACTTGCAGAATATTTAATTTGGCGTCGCACGGACCCAGAGGGACGGGTCCCCAACTCATGCTGGTAGGGCAACCCCAGTACCAGCCGGTAAAATCGGAAAAGAGTACGACGTTTTGAAACGTTTGCCTTGCGAGGAGAAGGGCCGTCTCTCGTTAGGCAACTGAATTCTGCGACCGATTTCCACGCCTCACGCGCGTGCGTGCGCGCACACGCGCCCCCCCACCCCCCCCCCCCAACAGGCAGGCTTTGAAGGAGGCAGTCCCTAAGGCAACGCGATCTAAAACGTGGAAGTTTTTTTTTCTATTTTTAATAGTTTCTTACGGATAGGAGGCTCGTGTGAGCGTTTAGCCTGTCCTGTCCTTAATTCTGAACCCACTGGCTGGTGCAGAAGGACGGTCGTGTGACAAAAACAGCATGAAATTTGTCCCTGTGCCGGCTGCGTCCCGTGGTAAAGGAGTACATCTGTTATTCCTGCGTGAAAGATGTTTGATGAGCGTACCGCATCGTCAGAGCTGCTCTTGGTCTGCCTGCAAGCCGTGGGTTATGATTTAGAAATACGTTCGCCTACCGTTCCTTAACTGTGTGGTTTTGGTTTTTTATTTTTTCAAAGAAAGGGTGGCTTTTTCGTCGATCTCTTTGTGAGAGTATCAAATCAGGCGGCGGTAAATACGTAGAAGCAACTAGGCGTACTACGGCGTGTACCGGACAGCGTTGGCGTGCCGCTCTGCTAGCAGCGGAGAGCCAGATGAGGATGCCCGTGGTAAGTACTCGTTCTGCCTCCGGCTGAACGGAAAGATTCTCATGTTGAGGGTTCCTGGGCTTGTCTGTGTGATTAGCATTACTTTTTTTTTTTTTTTTTTTTTTTTAATATGAAACAGGGTCAGATAATTGTTGATGAGTGGGACTTTGCGTACTCCTTTAGGTAGTTTTTCGTACTGAACCTTAGATCGGTTACAAAACTTAATCTTTGTGCAGTTTACACGTTTTGTAGCAACTACAAAGACATTTATCCTGTAGGTAAGCTGAAAATAAAAATGCGGTTTCTCACCTGATTTTTCTTTCGGAGGAACGCTCGCCCCCAGCGGCTGGTTTTTTTGCTAGTGTTGTCGGGGGGAAGGAACGGCGGCGCTTGCCTGGTTTCTTCCCCTAGCCAGGGACCTGAAACTTTGTTTTCCTCAGCTGTTTCACTAGAAATTTACAAGTGTCGGTGGTCAACAGTGGCAGAGAATTGGTGGCGTTTTCAATTTCAAAGGGAAGGAACGTGTTGATGTTAATTCTGTTACCAAAAGCGAAGTACCAGCTGCTTCCTCTTTCTAGATCTTCTCCTTTTCGCCGTCCTCCCCGAGGGGTAACGTGGCCACGCCGTATACCTTTTCTGCTCTGGTACCGTTCGTTTGATACGCAGGAGCGCTGTGAAATAAATAGAAGGGCTACGGACAGACATCTGCCATCGTTGCGGCTGCCTTAAATCGTGTATTTGTCCCTTTAGCCCGTCATTTCCTTTCCGCTCAGTTGAGTTACGTGCAGCGTTAGGTTCCAGTCGAGAGCGGTGCCGCCGAACAACGCTCTGGGAGCGTGCGCGGAGGAGGGCGACCGAGATGGCGAGAGGTCTCCGAGGCGAGACTTAGGGGGAGCGGCTGAGGTCACTTGGTTTGTTCAGCTTGGAGAAGGGAAGGCCGAGGTTACCTCATCGCAGTCTACACCTTCCTCGAGGGGGACGGCGGAGGGGAGGCGCTGACCTCCGCTCTCTCCGGTGACCGGCACTAGGACCCGAGGAAACGGGACGAAGCTGCGTCAGGGCAAGTTCAGACCGGACGTTGGGAAAAGGCTTTTCACTGAGAGGGCGGTCGGTCAGTCACGGAACAGGCTCCCCAGGGAAGCGGTCGCAGCCACCGAGCCTGTCAGGAGTTCAAGGAGCGTCTGAACGATGCTCTTAGTCGCACGGTTTAGTTTTAGGTAGTCCCGCGTGGAGCGGGGGCTTGGTCTCGGTGATCCGTATGGGTCCCTTCCAACTTGAGATACTCTATGATTCTGTGAAATCTTCTGGGTTAGAAACGACCTTATTGTAATAGAGAATTCGCTGAACGTGGCTTTGTGCAAGGACTGTCGTCTTAGAATATCTTTTTTTTTTTTCTTCCCCCCCCCCCCCAGATATGAGAAAAGCTCTGTCCAGAGATATGGAGACGAAATCAGTTGTACCTCACCCTGTGACACCGAAGACATTGAGTAACTGTAAGCTGTGATGCTCAGTGAAATTACTAAGAGCGTTAAGTTTCCCGTGCCTTTGCTTTCACTCTCCCATTCTCTTGTCTTGCGGCACGTCGCATTTTTTGAGGCCGTGGAAGCGACACCGGAGCGATGGGTTGTCAGAACCAGGTCCTCCTGCCCGTCGCTGGTTTTGCTTACCTTCGCCGTCTCTGTGTACCAGCCTGCGTGTCTCTCTC
Organism: Grus americana; assembly: GCF_028858705.1. NCBI lineage: Eukaryota > Metazoa > Chordata > Aves > Gruiformes > Gruidae > Grus > Grus americana. The sequence goes on from NW_026561930.1 coordinate 5,367, forward strand.
TCTCTGTTCCTCAATCCCTGTCCTCTCTTCTCTGTTCTGCTTTGTTTCACTGCGTATGTCCCGTTCCCTGTCCCACCTTTATCCTTCCTTCCTTCTTCTCGCCTTTTTCTTTGTCCTTTTGTCCTGCTCCCCGACCCTGTTTCTCGCTCCATCTGACCGTCCTTTTCCTGGCACCTTGGTGTCTCTGCTCCTTGCCCCCGTCTTTCTCTCCCCTCTGCCCAGTCCTCGTCTCCCTCTTTTGTCTCTCTGTCCCTCTGTCCTCCTTCTGCCTCTGCCCCTCTGTCCTGCTCCCTGCCCCTCTTGTTCTCACTCTGCCCCAGCGTCCCGCTCCCCGGTCCTCTTTCCCTCTGTTGCTCTCTCCTTTTATCTCTCCTTCTCCCTGCTCCCCAGCCCGGTTCTCTCACGCTCCCGCTTCCTTTTTTTATTCTCTGTTGCTCTGTCCTGCTCCCCGTGCCGCTGTCCCTCGCCGTACCTCTCGGTCCGGCTCCCTGCCCTATTCTCTTTTCCTCCCTCGCCGTGGCGCTGCCCGCCCAGGGTCGTTTCTGCCTCTCTGTCCCGCTCCCCGTCCTGGTTTGTCGGTCGCCGTCCCGCTGCCCCTCTGTCCTGCCGCTTCTTCCTCCCTCTCTGTCAGGCTCCCTGTCCCCGTCCTTCACTCGCCGTCCCTTTCCTTGCCTCGTGCTTTCTCGCTCGCCGCGCCGCCGCCCCCCCCCATCCAGCTGGCTGCCCCTTTTCTCCTCTCTTCTAGCGTCCTGCAGCTGGCTCCTCGGTTTTGGCGGCAGCCTGCACATAGCAGCCCAGCTCTCCAGCAGCCTGACGGACCGACCGTGTGTCTGTTCCACGCCGGACTGGCGAGCGTGGCTCCGATAGGACAGCCGAGGTGCCCCAGGCCGGGCCCCGAGCCCCGGTGCGGAGTCTCTCCCGGAACCGCTCTGTGTGTGACTGAATAAACGCTTGCGGTCTCTTTTTGCCGTGCCGGCTGCGTTGGCGCTTCCTTTGCGGGGGGGGGGCCGTGATGGAGGGCAGGGGAGGAGGAGTGTGTGGGGGGTATTAACGTATTCAACAAGGCACATTGCTCGCATCCTCGGATCCAAAAGTGACGCTTCTTGGCTCCGCCCCTGACCCCATTCCAAACTCCGCCCCCCACAGCAAACTCCGCCCCATACCAAACTTCCGCCCCCTCACGCAAACTCCGCCCCCTAATCACGCAAACTCCGCCCCCACACCCAACCACCGCCCGCCAACGCCTCACCACCGCCCCCAACGCCACTCCGCCCCCTACGCAAACAACCCGCCCCCTCAACGCAAACACCCGCCCCCTCACGCAAACTCCGCCCCCTACGCAAACTCCGCCCCCTTACGCAAACTAAGCCACTACCGCCCGCCTCACGCAAACTCCCGCCCCTCACGCAAACATTCCCGCCCCCCAAACGCAAACGCCAGCCCCCCCACGGCAAACTCCCCCCCCCCCACGCAAACTCCGCCCCCCTCACGCAAACTCCGCCCCACGCACGCAAACCACCGGCCCCCCAACGGCAAACTCCGCCCCCCACGCAAACTCCGCCCCCCACGCAAACTCCCCCCCCCCCACGCAAACTCCGCCCCCCCATCGCAAACTCCCCGCCCCCCCACGCACACTCCAATCATCGCCCCTCACGCAAACTCCGCCCGCCCCCCACGCACGCCAAGCCCCGCCCCTCACGCAAACTCCGCCCCCGACGCACGCCAAGGCCCCGCCCCTCACGCACCGCACAGCGCATGCCGCTCGTCCTGCCGCCTAGTGACCAAATTTCGGTACTGCAGCGGCAGCGCCGCGCATGCGCAGTGCAGCGCCACGCCCCCTCCGGAACCGGCTGCCGGCAGCCGGTGTGCAGGGGCTGCTGTGAGCCGAGGGAGGAGCGGAGGCGTCGCCGGGCTGCGGCTGCACGGAGGGAGAAGGTGAGCGGGGCAGCGGACGGACCGGCGGGTCCCGGGGAAAGCCCCGAGGAGGGCGGCGGCAGCGGTGCCGCCTCCGAGGAGAGGCGGGGGGGCGGGGGGGCGGCGGGGTCCGTGTCACAGAGGGGAGGGGGGCTGCCCGGAGCCGTGCGGCGGGTGGGGGGGGTGCGCGCCGTGTCGGAACCGGGCGGGGAGACCGTCCGGAGCCGCGCGGCGGGGGCTGCCCGGAGCCGGCGGGCGTCCGCGCCTTTCGGAGGTGGCTGAGGGGAGGCGGGGGGGGGGGGCGCCAGCCCGGAGCCGCGCTGCGGAGCTCGGGCTGCCGTCGCGGCTCGGCGGGGCTTTCGGGTGAGTCGGCTTGGGGTGAGGGCACGGGACGGTGTCCCCGCAGGGTCAGGAAGCGTGGAAGGCTGCCTCCCGCGGCACGCCGGCAGTTGCAGTCTTGGGGCACGCGGCTGCTGGTCGGCCATATTGGCTCCCCGGAGCACGCCGGGAAGTGTAGTCTTACGGCACTCTAATGGCTGCCACGCGGCGCTTGCCAGTGCGTGCCGGGAGGCGTCGTTTTCCGCGGACGTGGCTGCCGGACAGCCCGACTTGCTCTCGCAGGAGCGCGAGGTTGGGGTTTTTTTTGCCGGTTTCGAGTGGTTTTCTGCAGGCTTCCAGCCGCTCCCGAGCAGCGGTGCGGCCGTGCTACGAGAGCGCGCGCGCGCGGGCGTTGCCCGCCCGGTGTCCCGAGACGAGCGCTACCGGTCGGACTCTCCGGAAGCCTGTCCGGCAGCCCCAGGCCGCCCCCGAGCCCTGGCGTGAAGGCGGCAAGCTGGCCCTCGCCTGTGCCGCTTTCTTCCTGAACAGGGGTGCTGGCGGCGGCGGCAGCAGCAGCGCGGGGAAAGAGCGGCGTCTCCGGAAGCCCCTGCAGAAGGAGGAGGGTCTCCGGCCAGGGCCGACCTCCGGTAGTAACGGCCACTGCTTTTTCTTTCCCTCTCCCAGGCCGCGCTGAGGACGTGGTTGCCCGTCCCTCCCTTGGGATGCCGTCGACTGCACCCGCCTCGCCTGTGCCTGGCCTGGCTCGCCTCGTGGCGTGGGGGCGAAAAGGGACAGGCGGCGGAGCGCTTACCGGCCGTGGACAGCAGCTGCCCTAAGGGAAGCTGGAATGGCCAGAGAAAGGTGAAGAAGAAGAAGAAGAAGAATGGAAGGCTCTCCGGCCGGCAGCTGCCTCCCGCTGCAGGCAAGAGAGCGCCTGCCTCGCCGGGTGAGGAAAGATCCCTCGTTGCGCTCCGCGGCAGGTCAGGCTGCCGACGGGCACCGCAGGGTCGCCACGCGTAATCCAAAGCACGGTGCGGCCGCGTACCGAGGGAGGAGGCAGGGAGGCAGGCTACTCATCTAGGCAGACTCGTCTCCTCGGCGCTGTAAGACACCCGTGTATTCTCTTAGGCGGAGGACAGCCGAGCGACCGGAGTGACAGCAAAGGAAAGGCGGAGAGCGGGAGAAAGAAGCGTCTGCGCTGGCAAGCTCTCCCGGCAGCGCCGAGAGCCAGAGCTGCGGTGAGTCCTGGGCCCGCGGGGCCCCATCGCCTCTCCTCTGCGTCGCGGGCCCTCCTCTGCCCCCCCTCGCTTTCCCCCCCCGCTGTGGGGTTTTTTGGTTTGCTTTCTGCTCCCCGCTATGTTCTTTTTCCATCTCGCTCTGACGGGCTGCCTGTCCCCACCTTTTTTAGGTCCTCGCTCTCTCTGCCCCGTAGCCCGTGGCTATTGTTTCCTTCTCTCTCTCCCTGTCTCTCTGTCCGGCCCCCAGCCACTGTTTCTGCATTCCTCCCCCTCGGTCCTGTAGCCTGTCGGTATTTCTGCCATCTCTGGCTCTCTCTGTGCGGCTCCTCGTTCCTGTTGTTCGAGGTCTTCCTTCTCGGCTCCGTAGCGAGTCGTCGTGAGTCTCTCTCTTTCTCCGTCCCTCTTGAGCCTCTTCCCTGCCCCTCGTTTTGAAGGCCCGCCTCTCTGTCCCGGCACCCGTCGCTATGGTTCCTTTTTTCGGTCTGGCTCCGTCTCGCTCCCCGTCCCTGTTTTTCTAAAGTCTCCCCTCTCTGCCTCCTAGCCCGTCGGTACCTTTTTCTTTCCCCGTCGCGGTTCGTCTGGCTCCCTGTCCCTCTTGCTTCCTTCCTTCCTTCCTTCCTCCCTGTCTGCCCCGCAGCCCGTCCCTTCGTTCCTTTCTCCTTCCCTCTCTGTCCCTCTCCCGGTCCCCGGCATTAAACTCTGCTTCTCTGCCCGGTAGCTCGCCACCGTCTTACCTTTCCCCGTCTCTCTCTCTGTCCAGCTCCCTCTCTCGAATCTTCAATTCCTCCCTGTCGCTGCAGAAGCCTGTCGGGACTTTTTCCCCTGCCCGGCTTGCCTCTCCCTGTCTCGCGATTCCTCCCTCTCTGCCCTCTTAGCCGCGACCGTTTTTATATTCTCCGTCTCTCCCTCGGTCCGCCTCGAGATCCCGATTGTTTTTTAAAGCGACCGAATCGTCGAGGTTGGCAGAGACCTTTACGATTATCGGGTGGAACCGCGAACCTGGCGCTGGCAAGTCCCCCTCTGCCCCGCAGCCCGTCCCTTCCCTTCCGACGGCCTCTTTCTCCACCTCCCTCTGTCCGGCTCCCGGCCCCTCTTTTCCACTTCCGCCCTCTGTACCCTGTGGCTTTCCCCCTCTTCTTTCTCTCTCTCTCTGTTTGAGGAGGCAGCTGCTGCCGCCCCAGCGTTCGCACCCCGTTCACGGTGTCGCGCGCGCACGCTTCTTCTCGGGCGCGCTTCCTCCTCCTCCTCCTCCTTCGGCTCGACCCGAGGCTTCCGGCAGCAGTCTCCGGGTGTCGGATTTTGTAAAATAATTAACGTAACTGAAAGGTGCAGCAGCGGGATCGGCCCGGGCGGGGCGCCTCCAAAGAGAGGGACCCCGAACAAAGAAATCCCGGGCCGATCCCGCTTGGGTCCCGGACACCCGCCCCTCGCGCGCTGTCCGCGCGTCCCTTCGTCCCGCGGTGACTTTTGGTCTGGGGTCTTCTACCGTCGTCTCGGATTCTTCTTCTGTATAGCTGTGGGCGGTGCGTTATTCCACAGGTGCTGCTGCGCCGATGCTCCGTACGTTCGCAGTAACGGGTAGAGCGGAAGGCTCCGTGGCCAGGGAAGAGCGGCACGGACACGTTCCTGCTCGCTCCGTTGCACCGGAATTTCGACGGCTGGGTTCGGCCGCTAAATTGATGGCGCTACCGGAAGAAATTTCAGAAAAGTGAGTACTGTGCTTGTCTTTAATCTTTTAAAGTAATTTTTCTACGGGCGCCCGGTCCGTGGCTTAGATATTTGGTTTGCGGCGAAACAGACCCGGAACGTGGCTCCAAGTAGCGTTCCGATTCGCTGAAATTCCCCGTAGTCAGAGAGCAAGAATGGTGAATGTTGCTTGGCGGTTTGAAATCTCAGGCTTTCTCTGAAAGCTGACCTGCCAGAATGAGCCGAAAGCAGGCCGAACGCCAATAGGGATGCCGCAGAAAAGGTCCTCTTCTTGACAGGAGAAGAGCTTGGCGAAACGTCAGCGCCGTTTCCCGTAGGGCCTCCGACGTACCGGTTCGGCAAGCGTGGGCTTTGTGCGATTCCCTCGGGGACGATGGCGAACAAACCTTGTACGGCAGAGAGCATCTTAGCTTACTTTCCATCTCCTGCTCGGTTACTTGCAGAATATTTAATTTGGCGTCGCACGGACCCAGAGGGACGGGTCCCCAACTCATGCTGGTAGGGCAACCCCAGTACCAGCCGGTAAAATCGGAAAAGAGTACGACGTTTTGAAACGTTTGCCTTGCGAGGAGAAGGGCCGTCTCTCGTTAGGCAACTGAATTCTGCGACCGATTTCCACGCCTCACGCGCGTGCGTGCGCGCACACGACGCCCCCCCACCCCCCCCCCCCAACAGGCAGGCTTTGAAGGAGGCAGTCCCTAAGGCAACGCGATCTAAAACGTGGAAGTTTTTTTTTCTATTTTTAATAGTTTCTTACGGATAGGAGGCTCGTGTGAGCGTTTAGCCTGTCCTGTCCTTAATTCTGAACCCACTGGCTGGTGCAGAAGGACGGTCGTGTGACAAAAACAGCATGAAATTTGTCCCTGTGCCGGCTGCGTCCCGTGGTAAAGGAGTACATCTGTTATTCCTGCGTGAAAGATGTTTGATGAGCGTACCGCATCGTCAGAGCTGCTCTTGGTCTGCCTGCAAGCCGTGGGTTATGATTTAGAAATACGTTCGCCTACCGTTCCTTAACTGTGTGGTTTTGGTTTTTATTTTTTCAAAGAAAGGGTGGCTTTTTCGTCGATCTCTTTGTGAGAGTATCAAATCAGGCGGCGGTAAATACGTAGAAGCAACTAGGCGTACTACGGCGTGTACCGGACAGCGTTGGCGTGCCGCTCTGCTAGCAGCGGAGAGCCAGATGAGGATGCCCGTGGTAAGTACTCGTTCTGCCTCCGGCTGAACGGAAAGATTCTCATGTGAGGGTTCCTGGGCTTGTCTGTGTGATTAGCATTACTTTTTTTTTTTTTTTTTTTTTAATATGAAACAGGGTCAGATAATTGTTGATGAGTGGGACTTTGCGTACTCCTTGAGGTAGTTTTTCGTACTGAACCTTAGATCGGTTACAAAACTTAATCTTTGTGCAGTTTACACGTTTTGTAGCAACTACAAAGACATTTATCCTGTAGGTAAGCTGAAAATAAAAATGCGGTTTCTCACCTGATTTTTCTTTCGGAGGAACGCTCGCCCCCAGCGGCTGGTTTTTTTTTGCTAGTGTTGTCGGGGGGAAGGAACGGCGGCGCTTGCCTGGTTTCTTCCCCTAGCCAGGGACCTGAAACTTTGTTTTCCTCAGCTGTTTCACTAGAAATTTACAAGTGTCGGTGGTCAACAGTGGCAGAGAATTGGGTGGCGTTTTTTCATTTCAAAGGGAAGGAACGTGTTGATGTTAATTCTGTTACCAAAAGCGAAGTACCAGCTGCTTCCTCTTTCTAGATCTTCTCTCCTTTCGCCGTCCTCCCCGAGGGGTAACGTGGCCACGCCGTATACCTTTTCTGCTCTGGTACCGTTCGTTTGATACGCAGGAGCGCTGTGAAATAAATAGAAGGGCTACGGACAGACATCTGCCATCGTTGCGGCTGCCTTAAATCGTGTATTTGTCCCTTTAGCCCGTCATTTCCTTTCCGCTCAGTTGAGTTACGTGCAGCGTTAGGTTCCAGTCGAGAGCGGTGCCGCCGAACAACGCTCTGGGAGCGTGCGCGGAGGAGGGCGACCGAGATGGCGAGAGGTCTCCGAGGCAAGACTTACGGGAGCGGCTGAGGTCACTTGGTTTGTTCAGCTTGGAGAAGGGAAGGCCGAGGGGTGACCTCATCGCAGTCTACACCTTCCTCGAGGGGGACGGCGGAGGGGGAGGCGCTGACCTCCGCTCTCTCCGGTGACCGGCACTAGGACCCGAGGAAACGGGACGAAGCTGCGTCAGGGCAAGTTCAGACCGGACGTTGGAAAAGGCTTTTCACTGAGAGGGCGGTCGGTCAGTCACGGAACAGGCTCCCCAGGGAAGCGGTCGCAGCCACCGAGCCTGTCAGGAGTTCAAGGAGCGTCTGAACGATGCTCTTAGTCGCACGGTTTAGTTTTAGGTAGTCCCGCGTGGAGCGGGGGCTTGGTCTCGGTGATCCGTATGGGTCCCTTCCAACTTGAGATACTCTATGATTCTGTGAAATCTTCTGGGTTAGAAACGACCTTATTGTAATAGAGAATTCGCTGAACGTGGCTTTGTGCAAGGACTGTCGTCTTAGAATATCTTTTTTTTTTTTCTTCCCCCCCCCCCCCAGATATGAGAAAAGCTCTGTCCAGAGATATGGAGACGAAATCAGTTGTACCTCACCCTGTGACACCGGAAGACATTGAGTAACTGTAAGCTGTGATGCTCAGTGAAATTACTAAGAGCGTTAAGTTTCCCGTGCCTTTGCTTTCACTCTCCCATTCTCTTGTCTTGCGGCACGTCGCATTTTTGAGGCCGTGGAAGCGACACCGGGAGCGATGGGTTGTCAGAACCAGGTCCTCCTGCCCGTCGCTGGTTTTGCTTACCTTCGCCGTCTCTGTGTACCAGCCTGCGTCTCTCTCTCTCTGTTCCTCAATCCCTGTCCTCTCTTCTCTGTTCTGCTTTGTTTCGCTGCGTATGTCCCGTTCCCTGTCCCACCTTTATCCTTCCTTCCTTCTTCCTCGCCTTTTTCTTTGTCCTTTTGTCCTGCTCCCCGACCCTGTTTCTCGCTCCATCTGACCGTCCTTTTCCTGGCACCTTGGTGTCTCTGCTCCTTGCCCCCGTCTTTCTCTCCCCTCTGCCCAGTCCTCGTCTCCCTCTTTTGTCTCTCTGTCCCTCTGTCCTCCTTCTGCCTCTGCCCCTCTGTCCTGCTCCCTGCCCCTCTTGTTCTCACTCTGCCCCAGCGTCCCGCTCCCCGGTCCTCTTTCCCTCTGTTGCTCTCTCCTTTTATCTCTCCTTCTCCCTGCTCCCCAGCCCGGTTCTCTCACGCTCCCGCTTCCTTTTTTTTATTCTCTGTTGCTCTGTCCTGCTCCCCGTGCCGCTGTCCCTCGCCGTACCTCTCGGTCCGGCTCCCTGCCCTTATTCTCTTTTCCTCCCTCGCCGTGGCGCTGCCCGCCCAGGGTCGTTTCTGCCTCTCTGTCCCGCTCCCCGTCCTGGTTTGTCGGTCGCCGTCCCGCCTCTCTTCCTGCCGCTTCTTCCTCCCTCTCTGTCAGGCTCCCTGTCCCCGTCCTTCACTCGCCGTCCCTTTCCTTGCCTCGTGCTTTCTCGCTCGCCGCCGCCGCCGCCCCCCCCATCCAGCTGGCTGCCCCTTTTCTCCTCTCTTCTAGCGTCCTGCAGCTGGCTCCTCGGTTTTGGCGGCAGCCTGCACATAGCAGCCCAGCTCTCCAGCAGCCTGACGGACCGACCGTGTGTCTGTTCCACGCCGGACTGGCGAGCGTGGCTCCGGGTAGGACAGCCGAGGTGCCCCAGGGCCGGGCCCCGAGCCCCGGTGCGGAGTCTCTCCCGAACCGGCTCTGTGTGTGACTGAATAAACGCTTGCGGTCTCTTTTGCCGTGCCGGCTGCGTTGGCGCTTCCTTTGCGGGGGGGGGGGGGGGGGGGCCGTGATGGAGGGCAGGGGAGGAGGTGTGTGTGTGGGGTATTAACGTATTCAACAAGGTCACATTGCTCGCATCCTCGGGATCCAAAAGTGATGCTTCTTGGCTCCGCCCCTGACCCATGCCAAACTCCGGGCCCCCCCCGCAAACTCCGCCCCTCACGCACACCAAGCCCCGCCCCTCATGGAAACTCCGCCCCCGGTGCAAACTCCGCCCTGATGCACGCCAAGCCCCCCTCACGCAAACTCCGCCCCCACACAAACTCTGACCCTGGTGCACGCCAAGCCCCGCCCCAATGCAAACTCCGCCCCTCACACAAACTCCGCCCCTGATGCATGCCAAGCCCCCCTCACGCAAACTCCGCCCCTCACACAAACTCCGCCCCTGATGCACGCCAAGCCCCGCCCCTCACGCAAACTCCGCCCCTCACGCAAACTCCGCCCCCCCACACGCCAAGCCCCGCCCCTCACTCAAACTCCGCCCCGACGCAAGCCAAGCCCCGCCCCTGATGTAAACTCCGCCCCCGGCGCAAACTCCGCCCTGATGCAAGCCAAGCCCCGCCCCGACGCAAACTCCGCCCCCACGCAAACCCCGCCCCTCACGCAAACTCCGCCCCCCGCGCAAACTCCGCCCCGACGCAAGCCAAGCCCCCCCCTCACGCAAACTCCGCCCCCGACGCAAACTCCGCCCCTCACGCAAACTCCGCCCCCGACGCACGCAAGCCCCGCCCCCGACGCAAACTCCGCCCCTCAAGCAAACTCCGCCCCTCACGCAAACCCCGCCCCTCACGCAAACTCCGCCCCCGACGCAAACTCCGCCCCTCACGCAAACTCCGCCCCCGACGCACGCCAAGCCCCGCCCCTCACGCAAACTCCGCCCCCCGCCGCTAACTCCGCCCCTCACGCAAACTCCGCCCCCACGCAAACTCCGCCCCCGACGCACGCCAAGCCCCGCCCCTCACGCAAACTCCGCCCCTGATGCAATGCCAAGCCCCCCCACGCAAACTCCGCCCCTGATGCACGCCAAGCCCCGCCCCTCACGCAAACTCCGCCCCCGACGCAAACTCCGCCCCTCACGCAAACCCCCCCCCACACGCAAACTCCGCCCCGACGCAAGCCAAGCCCCGCCCCTCACGCAAACTCCGCCCCCCGACGCAAACTCCGCCCCTCACGCAAACTCCGCCCCCGACGCACGCCAAGCCCCGCCCCCAATGCAAACTCCGCCCAACCACAAACTCCGCCCTCACGCAAACCCCGCCCCTCACGCAAACTCCGCCCCCCCGACGCAAACCCCGCCCCTCACGCAACTCCGCCCCCGACGCACGCCAAGCCCCGCCCCTACGCAAACTCCGCCCCGACGCAAACTCCTCCCCCCGACGCACGCCAAGCCCCGCCCCTCACGCAAACTCCGCCCCCGACGCATGCCAAGCCCCGCCCCTCACGCAAACTCCGCCCCTCACGCAAACTCCGCCCCGACGCACCCAAGCCCCACCCCCGGCAAACTCCGCCCCTCACGCAAACCCCCCCCCTCACGCAAACTCCGCCCCTCTCGCAAACTCCCCCCCGACGCACGCCAAGCCCCGCCCCTCACGCAAACTCCGCCCCCGACGCACGCCAAGCCCCGCCCCTCACTCAAACTCCGCCCCCGACGCAAACTCCTCCCCCCCACGCACGCCAAGCCCCGCCCCTCACGCAAACTCCGCCCCCGACGCATGCCAAGCCCCCCGCCCCTCACGCAAACTCCGCCCCCTGACGCAAACCTCCGCCCGCGACGCACGCCAAGCCCCCCCCCCACGCAAACTCCGCCCCCGACGCACGCCAAGCCCCGCCCCTCACGCATCGCACAGCGCATGCTCGCTCGGTGCTGCCGCCTAGCGACCAAATTTCGGTACTGCAGCGGCAGCGCCGCGCATGCGCAGTGCAGCGCCACGCCCCCTCCCCGGAACCGGCTGCCGGCAGACGGTGTGCAGGGGCTGCTGTGAGCCGAGGGAGGAGCGGAGGCGTCGCCGGGCTGCGGCTGCACGGAGGGAGAAGGTGAGCGGGGCAGCGGGACGGACCGGCGGGTCCCGGGGAAAGCCCCGAGGAGGGCGGCGGCAGCGGTGCCGCCTCCGAGGAGAGGCGGGGGGCGGGGGGGCGGCGGGGTCCGTGTCACAGAGGGGAGGGGGGCTGCCCGGAGCCGTGCGGCGGGTGGGGGGGTGCGCGCCGTGTCGGAACCGGGCGGGGAGACCGTCCGGAGCCGCGCGGCGGGGGCTGCCCGGAGCCGGCGGGCGTCCGCGCCTTTCGGAGGTGGCTGAGGGGAGGCGGGGGGGGGGGGGGGGCGCGCCAGCCCGGAGCCGCGCTGCGGAGCTCGGGGCTGCCGTCGCGGCTCGGCGGGGCTTTCGGGTGAGTCGGCTTTGGGGTGAGGGCACGGGACGGTGTCCCCGCAGGGTCAGGAAGCGTGGAAGGCTGCCTCCCGCGGCACGCCGGGAGTTGCAGTCTTGGGGCACGCGGCTGCTGGTCGGCCATATTGGCTCCCCGGAGCACGCCGGGAAGTGTAGTCTTACGGCACTCTAATGGCTGCCACGCGGCGCTTGCCAGTGCGTGCCGGGAGGCGTCGTTTTCGCGGACGTGGCTGCCGGACAGCCCGACTTGCTCTCGCAGGAGCGCGAGGTTGGGGTTTTTTTGCCGGTTTCGAGTGGTTTTCTGCAGGCTTCCAGCCGCTCCCGAGCAGCGGTGCGGCCGTGCTACGAGAGCGCGCAGCGCGCGAGGCGTTGCCCGGTGTCCCGAGACGAGCGCTACCGGTCGGACTCTCCGGAAGCCTGTCCGGCAGCCCCAGGCCGCCCCCGAGCCCTGGCGTGAAGGCGGCAAGCTGGCCCTCGCCTGTGCCGCTTTCTTCCTGAACAGGGGTGCTGGCGGCGGCGGCAGCGGCAGCAGCGCGGGGAAAGAGCGGCGTCTCCGGAAGCCCCTGCAGAAGGAGGAGGGTCTCCGGCCAGGGCCGACCTCCGTAGTAACGGCCACTGCTTTTTCTTTCCCTCTCCCAGGCCGCGCTGAGGACGTGGTTGCCCGTCCCTCCCTTGGGGATGCCGTCGACTGCACCCGCCTCGCCTGCCTGTGCCTGGCCTGGCTCGCCTCGTGCGTGGGGGCGAAAAGGGACAGGCGGCGGAGCGCTTACCGGCCGTGGACAGCAGCTGCCCTAAGGGAAGCTGGAATGGCCAGAGAAAGGTGAAGAAGAAGAAGAAGAAGAGATGGAAGGCTCTCCGGCCGGCAGCTGCCTCCCGCTGCAGGCAAGAGAGCGCCTGCCTCGCCGGGTGAGGAAAGATCCCTCGTTGCGCTCCGCGGCAGGTCAGGCTGCCGACGGGCACCGCAGGGTCGCCACGCGTAATCCAAAGCACGGTGCGGCCGCGTACCGAGGGAGGGAGGCAGGGAGGCAGGCTACTCATCTAGGCAGACTCGTCTCCTCGGAGCTGTAAGACACCCGTGTATTCTCTTAGGCGGAGGACAGCCGAGCGACCGGAGTGACAGCAAAGGAAAGGCGGAGAGCGGGAAAGAAAAAGCGTCTGCGCTGGCAAGCTCTCCCGGCAGCGCCGAGAGCCAGAGCTGCGGTGAGTCCTGGGCCCGCGGGGCCCCATCGCCTCTCCTCTGCGTCGCGGGCCCTCCTCTGCCCCCCTCGCTTTCCCACCCCGCTGTGGGGTTTTTTGGTTTGCTTTCTGCTCCCCGCTATGTTCTTTTTCCATCTCGCTCTGACGGGCTGCCTGTCCCCACCTTTTTTAGGTCCTCGCTCTCTCTGCCCCGTAGCCCGTGGCTATTGTTTCCTTCTCTCTCTCCCTGTCTCTCTGTCCGGCCCCCAGCCACTGTTTCTGCATTCCTCCCCCCCAGTCCTGTAGCCTGTCGGTATTTCTGCATCTCTGGCTCTCTCTGTGCGGCTCCTCGTTCCTGTTGTTCGAGGTCTTCCTTCTCGGCTCCGTAGCGAGTCGTCGTGAGTCTCTCTCTTTCTCCGTCCCTCTTGAGCCTCTTCCCTGCCCCTCGTTTTGAAGGCCCGCCTCTCTGTCCCGGCACCCGTCGCTATGGTTCCTTTTTTCGGTCTGGCTCCGTCTCGCTCCCCGTCCCTGTTTTTCTAAAGTCTCCCCTCTCTGCCTCCTAGCCCGTCGGTACCTTTTTCTTTCCCCGTCGCGGTTCGTCTGGCTCCCTGTCCCTCTTTCTTTCTTCCTTCCTTCCTTCCTCCCTGTCTGCCCCGCAGCCCGTCCCTTCGTTCCTTTCTCCTTCCCTCTCTGTCCCTCTCCCGGTCCCCGGCATTAAACTCTGCTTCTCTGCCCGGTAGCTCGCCACCGTCTTACCTTTCCCCGTCTCTCTCTCTGTCCAGCTCCCTCTCTCGAATCTTCAATTCCTCCCTGTCGCTGCAGAAGCCTGTCGGGACTTTTTCCCCTGCCCGGCTTGCCTCTCCCTGTCTCGCGATTCCTCCCTCTCTGCCCTCTTAGCCGCGACCGTTTTTATATTCTCCGTCTCTCCTCTCGGTCCGCCTCGAGATCCCGATTGTTTTTTAAAGCGACCGAATCGTCGAGGTTGGCAGAGACCTTTACGATTAACGGGTGAACCGCGAACCTGGCGCTGGCAAGTCCCCCTCTGCCCCGCAGCCCGTCCCTTCCCTTCCGACGGCCTCTTTCTCCACCTCCCTCTGTCCGGCTCCCGGCCCCTCTTTTCCACTTCCGCCCTCTGTACCCTGTGGCTTTCCCCCTCTTCTTTCTCTCTCTGTCTCTATTTGAGGAGGAGCAGCTGCCGCCCCAGCGTTCGCACCCCGTTCACGGTGTCGCGCGCACGCTTCTTCTCGGGCGCGCTTCCTCCTCCTCCTCCTCCTTCGGGCTCGACCCGAGGCTTCCGGCAGCAGTCTCCGGGTGTCGGATTTTGTAAAATAATTAACGTAACTGAAGGTGCAGCAGCGGGATCGGCCCGGGCGGGGCGCCTCCAAAGAGAGGGACCCCGAACAAAGAAATCCCGGGGCAGTTCCACGCTTGGGTCCCGGACACCCGCCCCTCGCGCGCTGTCCGCGCGTCCCTTAGTCCCGCGGTGACTTTTGGTCTGGGGGTCTTCTACCGTCGTCTCGGATTCTTCTTCTGTATAGCTGTGGGCGGTGCGTTATTCCACAGGTGCTGCTGCGCCGATGCTCCGTTCGTTCGCAGTAACGGGTAGAGCGGAAGGCTCCGTGGCCAGGGAAGAGCGGCACGGACGCGTTCCTGCTCGCTCCGTTGCACCGGAATTTCGACGGCTGGGTTCGGCCGCTAAATTGATGGCGCTACCGGAAGAAATTTCAGAAAAGTGAGTACTGTGCTTGTCTTTAGTCTTTTAAAGTAATTTTTCTACGGGCGCCCGGTCCGTGGCTTAGATATTTGGTTTGCGGCGAAACAGACCCGGAACGTGGCTCCAAGTAGCGTTCCGATTCGCTGAAATTCCCCGTAGTCAGAGAGCACGAATGGTGAATGTTGCTTGGCGGTTTGAAATCTCAGGCTTTCTCTGAAAGCTGACCTGCCAGAATGAGCCGAAAGCAGGCCGAACGCCAATAGGGATGCCGCAGAAAAGGTCCTCTTCTTGACAGGAGAAGAGCTTGGCGAAACGTCAGCGCCGTTTCCCGTAGGGCCTCCGACGTACCGGTTCGGCAAGCGTGGGCTTTGTGCGATTCCCTCGGGGACGATGGCGAACAAACCTTGTACGGCAGAGAGCATCTTAGCTTACTTTCCATCTCCTGCTCGGTTACTTGCAGAATATTTAATTTGGCGTCGCACGGACCCAGAGGGACGGGTCCCCAACTCATGCTGGTAGGGCAACCCCAGTACCAGCCGGTAAAATCGGAAAAGAGTACGACGTTTTGAAACGTTTGCCTTGCGAGGAGAAGGGCCGTCTCTCGTTAGGCAACTGAATTCTGCGACCGATTTCCACGCCTCACGCGCGTGCGTGCGCGCACACGCGCCCCCCCACCCCCCCCCCCCAACAGGCAGGCTTTGAAGGAGGCAGTCCCTAAGGCAACGCGATCTAAAACGTGGAAGTTTTTTTTTCTATTTTTAATAGTTTCTTACGGATAGGAGGCTCGTGTGAGCGTTTAGCCTGTCCTGTCCTTAATTCTGAACCCACTGGCTGGTGCAGAAGGACGGTCGTGTGACAAAAACAGCGTGAAATTTGTCCCTGTGCCGGCTGCGTCCCGTGGTAAAGGAGTACATCTGTTACTCCTGCGTGAAAGATGTTTGATGAGCGTACCGCATCGTCAGAGCTGCTCTCGGTCTGCCTGCAAGCCGTGGGTTATGATTTAGAAATACGTTCGCCTACCGTTCCTTAACTGTGTGGTTTTGGTTTTTTTTTTTCAAAGAAAGGGTGGCTTTTTCGTCGATCTCTTGGTGAGAGTATCAAATCAGGCGGCGGTAAATACGTAGAAGCAGCTAGGCGTACTACGGCGTGTACCGGACAGCGTTGGCGTGCCGCTCTGCTAGCAGCGGAGAGCCAGATGAGGATGCCCGTGGTAAGTACTCGTTCTGCCTCCGGCTGAACGGAAAGATTCTCATGTGGAGGGTTCCTGGGCTTGTCTGTGTGATTAGCATTACTTTTTTTTTTTTTTTTTTTTTTAATATGAAACAGGGTCAGATAATTGTTGATGAGTGGGACTTTGCGTACTCCTTTAGGTAGTTTTTCGTACTGAACCTTAGATCGGTTACAAAACTTAATCTTTGTGCAGTTTACACGTTTTGTAGCAACTACAAAGACATTTATCCTGTAGGTAAGCTGAAAATAAAAATGCGGTTTCTCACCTGATTTTTCTTTCGGAGGAACGCTCGCCCCCAGCGGCTGGTTTTTTTTGCTAGTGTTGTCGGGGGGAAGGAACGGCGGCGCTTGCCTGATTTCTTCCCCTAGCCAGGGACCTGAAACTTTGTTTTCCTCGCTGTTTCACTAGAAATTTACAAGTGTCGGTGGTCAACAGTGGCAGAGAATTGGGTGGCGTTTTCAATTTCAAAGGGAAGGAACGTGTTGATGTTAATTCTGTTACCAAAAGCGAAGTACCAGCTGCTTCCTCTTTCTAGATCTTCTCTCCTTTCGCCGTCCTCCCCGAGGGGTAACGTGGCCACGCCGTATACCTTTTCTGCTCTGGTACCGTTCGTTTGATACGCAGGAGCGCTGTGAAATAACTAGAAGGGCTACGGACAGACATCTGCCATCGTTGCGGCTGCCTTAAATCGTGTATTTGTCCCTTTAGCCCGTCATTTCCTTTCCGCTCAGTTGAGTTACGTGCAGCGTTAGGTTCCAGTCGAGAGCGGTGCCGCCGAGCAACGCTCTGGGAGCGTGCGCGGAGGAGGGCGACCGAGATGGCGAGAGGTCTCCGAGGCAAGACTTAGGGGGAGCGGCTGAGGTCACTTGGTTTGTTCAGCTTGGAGAAGGGAAGGCCGAGGGGTGACCTCATCGCAGTCTACACCTTCCTCGAGGGGGACGGCGTAGGGGAGGCGCTGACCTCCGCTCTCTCCGGTGACCGGCACTAGGACCCGAGGAAACGGGACGAAGCTGCGTCAGGGCAAGTTCAGACCGGACGTTGGGAAAAGGCTTTTCACTGAGAGGGCGGTCGGTCAGTCACGGAACAGGCTCCCCAGGGAAGCGGTCGCAGCCACCGAGCCTGTCAGGAGTTCAAGGAGCGTCTGAACGATGCTCTTAGTCGCACGGTTTAGTTTTAGGTAGTCCCGCGTGGGCGGGGGCTTGGTCTCGGTGATCCGTATGGGTCCCTTCCAACTTGAGATACTCTATGATTCTGTGAAATCTTCTGGGTTAGAAACGACCTTATTGTAATAGAGAATTCGCTGAACGTGGCTTTGTGCAAGGACTGTCGTCTTAGAATATCTTTTTTTTTTTTCTTCCCCCCCCCCCCCAGATATGAGAAAAGCTCTGTCCAGAGATATGGAGACGAAATCAGTTGTACCTCACCCTGTGACACCGGAAGACATTGAGTAACTGTAAGCTGTGATGCTCAGTGAAATTACTAAGAGCGTTAAGTTTCCCGTGCCTTTGCTTTCACTCTCCCATTCTCTTGTCTTGCGGCACGTCGCATTTTTTGAGGCCGTGGAAGCGACACCGGGAGCGATGGGTTGTCAGAACCAGGTCCTCCTGCCCGTCGCTGGTTTTGCTTACCTTCGCCGTCTCTGTGTACCAGCCTGCGTCTCTCTCTCTCTGTTCCTCAATCCCTGTCCTCTCTTCTCTGTTCTGCTTTGTTTCGCTGCGTATGTCCCGTTCCCTGTCCCACCTTTATCCTTCCTTCCTTCTTCCTCGCCTTTTTCTTTGTCCTTTTGTCCTGCTCCCCGACCCTGTTTCTCGCTCCATCTGACCGTCCTTTTCCTGGCACCTTGGTGTCTCTGCTCCTTGCCCCCGTCTTTCTCTCCCCTCTGCCCAGTCCTCGTCTCCCTCTTTTGTCTCTCTGTCCCTCTGTCCTCCTTCTGCCTCTGCCCCTCTGTCCTGCTCCCTGCCCCTCTTGTTCTCACTCTGCCCCAGCGTCCCGCTCCCCGGTCCTCTTTCCCTCTGTTGCTCTCTCCTTTTATCTCTCCTTCTCCCTGCTCCCCAGCCCGGTTCTCTCACGCTCCCGCTTCCTTTTTTTATTCTCTGTTGCTCTGTCCTGCTCCCCGTGCCGCTGTCCCTCGCCGTACCTCTCGGTCCGGCTCCCTGCCCTTATTCTCTTTTCCTCCCTCGCCGTGGCGCTGCCCGCCCAGGGTCGTTTCTGCCTCTCTGTCCCGCTCCCCGTCCGGGTTTGTCGGTCGCCGTCCCGCTGCCTCTCTTCCTGCCGCTTCTTCCTCCCTCTCTGTCAGGCTCCCTGTCCCCGTCCTTCACTCGCCGTCCCTTTCCTTGCCTCGTGCTTTCTCGCTCGCCGCCGCCGCCCCCCCCATCCAGCTGGCTGCCCCTTTTCTCCTCTCTTCTAGCGTCCTGCAGCTGGCTCCTCGGTTTTGGCGGCAGCCTGCACATAGCAGCCCAGCTCTCCAGCAGCCTGACGGACCGACCGTGTGTCTGTTCCACGCCGGACTGGCGAGCGTGGCTCCGGGTAGGACAGCCGAGGTGCCCCAGGGCCGGGCCCCGAGCCCCGGTGCGGAGTCTCTCCCGGAACCGGCTCTGTGTGTGACTGAATAAACGCTTGCGGTCTCTTTTGCCGTGCCGGCTGCGTTGGCGCTTCCTTTGCGGGGGGGGGCGAGGGGCCGTGATGGAGGGCAGGGGAGGAGGTGTGTGTGTGGGGTATTAACGTATTCAACAAGGTCACATTGCTCGCATCCTCGGGATCCAAAAGTGATGCTTCTTGGCTCCGCCCCTGACCCATGCCAAACTCCGGGCCCCCCCGCAAACTCCGCCCCCCCCGCAACTCCGCCCCTCATGCACACCAAGCCCCGCCCCTCATGGAAACTCCGCCCCCGGCGCAAACTCCGCCCTGATGCAAGCCAAGCCCCGCCCCTCAGGCAAACTCCGCCCCTCACGCAAACCCCGCCCCTCACGCAAACTCCGCCCCCACACAAACTCTGACCCTGGTGCACGCCAAGCCCCGCCCCAATGCAAACTCCGCCCCTCACGCAAACTCCGCCCCTGATGCATGCCAAGCCCCCCTCACGCAAACTCCGCCCCTCACACAAACTCCGCCCCTCACGCCAAGCCCCGCCCCTCACGCAAACTCCGCCCC
>NW_026561931.1:0-53831 GCF_028858705.1 Grus americana
GGGCAGCAAAGAACTGTCTGCTGGCTACTCCGAAATTAGGAGTCGGGGCAGCCACACAGACTTTGCTCCCACCAGACGCTGATGATTCTGCTAAGCCTAAAGATCTGCAAGAGGGCGACACGTCCCTCAATCCCAACCCCGAACCGCTTATGGAAGGACAGAAACGAGCTAAATCCTTCTGGGGTGCGCTAGCCGAGGAGGCCAGACAGAAGCACCGCAGAAAAATCAGAATCTAAGAAATCTGGACTACGCCACCGCCCTACGCGCCCCAAGATGGCGCCGAGCAAAGAAGAAGGGCAGGGCGAGAATGCCTCCGGGGAACAGGGAGGAAGCGCTAAAATCAACAAGCGCACACAAACAAGAAGGGGGAGGAGAACGAGGAGGAGAAAAGCAGCGGGGACGACCGGGAGAGAAGGGGGGCGTGAATAAGGGACGGAAACCCAGTCAGAGCGGCTTTCGAAAGAAATGCCCTCATAGGGCAAACACCCTGTCGGTCAGAAGGCGAGGCGGGCCAAGATGGCGGGAACGACCACCCGCAAGGGAAGTGGGCGGGGCCGGAGCCCGACAAAAGGTACCGGAACCGGAAGTGACCAGTCAGTCGAGTTCCGACTCCGGATCAGACACTTCCTGGGACGAGTGGCTTACAAGTGATTCGAACTTAGAGGAGAAGGAAACGAAGATAAACAGAGTTAAGGGCCAAAATATTCCTATCCAAATTAAAGAGGAACCAGGAGGGGGAGAGATCCCTCTCACGGACTGGAGAAAAATAAAGACCGCATGCGCCGACTGGGCCCCATCGGCCGCGCTAGCATTCCCAGTCCGGGTGACGGATGGGGGTCAAAGGGTCCACTCGCCAATAAATCCTAAGGATATACAAACAATTGTTAAAGCAATTGCAGATAAAGGGCTTAATTCTGCCTTGGTTTCCACCCTGATAGACGGGATTTTCGGAGGAGATGACATGCTCCCATTCGATATAAAACAGTCTTGCAGACTGATCTTTGACGGGGCAGGAATGATTGTTTTTAAACAAGAATGGGAGGACAACTGCACGAGGCAACTAGCCCGAATAACGGGGCGGACCATCACTACACGGCTCCAGCCTACAGCGGCTAATGGGTACAGACCCAACAATGATTACCCCCCATGCGCAAGCCCAGGGCTTGCGGGCCCACGAAGTTATGACAACTACTCGTGCGGCCAGAGAAGCTATCCGTGTAGCCTCCAGAGTTGTCGCCAAGCCATCGCCATGATCCACAATAAAACAAAATGAAAGTGAGAGTTTTACACAATTTGTAGATCGCCTCCAGGCAGCGATCGACTCCTCGACCCTGCCTGTGGAAGCAAAAGGCCCGGTCCTTGCAGACTGCTTACGTCAACAGTGTAATTCGAAAGCCAAAGAAATCTTACGGTCCCTGCCAGCGGGATCAACTATCGCGGACATGATTAAACGTGTCGCGAATGAAGAACATCTAGCCCGATTCAAGTTGCCGTTCGCACCGCAATAGCCACTATGATGGTATGTTCTAAATGTGGCCAGGCAGGCCACATCGTAGCAAACTGCCCTTGGCTTAGGGACCCGTCAACGCTGCCCGCCCGCGTCAAAATCGACCCAGAGGACCGTGTTGGCTTGTGGAAAGAAAGGGCATTTCGCCAGGGAATGCAGATCTAAACGCCAGGGAAACGCAAAGGGGAGGGGGCACCCGGGCCGCACACAGCCCTCTCCCACTTGGGACATAAGGCGGCCCAATTATGCCAACCCCGAGTGGGGCGAAGCGCTCCCGAATCCACTGCCCCTCGACGGGCGACCGACTTTATGGTTCAACCGACGATCCAGCCGAACCGTCCCTGCCTCAGGGACAGCAACTACCACCCCTCGGGGCGAGACCCCAGGGTGGCCCTGACAGTAAGGTGTGATAACCCGCCAGTGATATGGGGAATCTGCTCCCTCTACAATACCTTAGATGGCACCACCATTAGCGTCCCCTTTTTGATCGATACTGGAGCAGATGTTACCGTTATCCCCGAAACGAACTGGCCCCCACACTGGAAATTGGAAGATGCCCCTTGGTAGGTGGAGTCGGAGGATTAACTCGAGCTCGGAGAAGCGCCCAATTAATAGCAATTACACTTCACACAGAAAAAGGACCAGAGAAAACCATCAACCTTTTCCCATATGTCATGTCAGGAGTCCCACCCCTGTTGGGGGAGGGACGCTCTGGCTCTATTAGAAGCCAGGGTGACAAATTTACCATAAGGGCCACTGCTACACACCCACTTCTGCCAATCAGACTGACGTGGAAATCATCCGACCCAGTGTGGGTCGAGCAGTGGCCCCTGTCAAAGCCTCGAATGGATGCTCTTCTTGAGCTAATCGACCGCGAACTACAGCGAGGCCATATAGAGCCCTCTACTAGCCCATGGAACACACCCAGTTTTTGTAATACCCAAATGATCGGGTGAGGGTTTCGCCTCCTCCATGACCTACGTAAGGTAACGAGAAAATTCAACCAATGGGTCCCGTCCAACGCTGTTACCTATGAACTCTATGATACCAGAGGGACAGCCTTGCGCTGTTCTCGACATTAAAGACTGTTTCTTTTCGATACCCCTGCATGAGGAGGATAGAGAACGATTTGCCTTTTCCGTCGTATTCCCAAATAGCCAACGCCCCAATTTACGCTTCCAGTGGAAAGTACTACCCAAGGAATGATTAACTCGCCTACTATCTGCCAAATAACGGTAGATCGGGCACTGGCACCGGTTCGACACAGCAACCCGACAGCAACTATCATTCAATTATGGATGATATTTGATCGCCGCACCGTCAGGGAGTCAGGTAGACCAGCTGGTGTCGACAGTTTCAGACACTCTAAAAACAAACGGATTCGAAATCGCGACTGCAAAAATTAAAAAAGGACCATGTGTAAGTTTTTTAGGAGTAAACATCACGAACTCCTACATAACCCCTCCCAAATGAAAATCCGTCGGGACATCAAGACGCTCCACGACATGCAACAGTTAGTAGAATCCTTGCAATGGCTCCGCAATATCGTCCTGGTCCCTCCAGAAACCATGTCCCCCCTATACGACCTTCTGAAAGGCAAAAACCCATGGGAACAAAAAACTCTAACGACAGAAGCAATGAGCTCTCTTGACTTTATCGAGCAGCAGATATCGTCAAGCTCACTCGCCAGATGGAAGCCAAATGTATCACTCGATCTGTATGTGCATTTTACGGCAGGGGGGGGAGTAGGGGCACTGGCCCAGGGCCGCCCTGAAAAAGCTCAACCAATACAATGGGTAGTCCTGGGAAAACCATCATGTGCATTCTCCCCAGGAATCGAGTGCCTTGGTAACCTCATCATGAAGGGCAGAAAACTCGCCCTAAGACATTTAGGTATTGAACCTGCCACAATATACCTACCCTTCCGCAAACAGCTCCCAACGCAATCAGTAGCAATGTCAGAACATCTAGCTGTAGCCCTCGTCGGATTTGGCGGAGAAGTCCGGCATGCCAGAAAGCCCCCCTGGACTCAAATGCTGAAAATCGTCGACATCGACCTTCCACAGAAGGTCATGGACCGGCCCCAGCCGGGACCAACAGTCTTCACAGACGCATCCTCAGTAACCTCAACTGCGGCAGCAGTATGGCAATCGGAAGGAGAATGGCACCGTATCAAAATGACCAATCGTGCGCTTTCAGTTCAACAGCTGGAAGCGGCGGCAGTGGTACTGGCATGCGGACTGTTCCCAATGGAACATCTCAATATAGTAACCGATTCAATGTTCGTGGCCAAGCTTTGCTTAGCCATGTCAGGACCCGGTGTGTCGACATCTATAATAGCTCTAATGCTAGAAGAAGCGCTTTTTTCCCGAAAGGGTACCATATCGGTCATCCACGTTAACAGCCACGACCCAATTAAAGGTTTTTTCCAAACCGGTAACGACAAAGCAGATGCCGCTGCTAAAGGATTGTGGACACTAAGAGATGCCCGCCAGCTACATGAATCCCTCCACATTGGAGCTAAAGCACTAGCAAAGAGATGTGGAATTTCAGCCACTGACGCGAAACACATAGTAGCACGTGCCCCCATTGTCAAAAAACACCTCTATGGTCTAGTGGAGTCACCCCAGAGGTCTCAAAGCCTCTGAGGTGTGGCAGACGGATTTTACGTTCTGTCAATTTACTGAAACCTCGAGCGTGGCTAGCGGTGACTGTAGACACGTATAGCGGGATGATTGTAGCTACACAACACCTCAAGACCGACTCCAAAGCAACCATCCAACACTGGCTGACAGCCATGGCTTGGCTTGGCGTCCCTAATCAGATCAAAACAGACAACGGTCCAAATTTTGTATCCAAATCAGTCCAAACATTTCGCTCTAAAATGGGGCATTACCTTAATACACGGCATCCCGTATAATAGCACGGGGCAGGCCATAGTCGAACGAGCAAACCAAACTTTAAAATCTAAATTAGAGGTATTAGCAAAAGCAGAAGGCTTTACCAACACTGTTCCCCAGGAGATCAGGCGCGCTTACTAGCGACTGCTTTATTAGCACTAAACCAATTCCCCAGGGGAGAAGAGGTAAATAGTCCCACCCAAAAACATTGGGCCACTCGGGCACTAGAGGAAGGCCCGTTAGTCATAATTAGAAATGAGCTGGGAGAATGGGAAAAAGGATGGAGATTAGTCCTTACAGGACGAGGATATGCCGCAGTTAAAAAAGATGGAATAGTTAAGTGGTGTCCGCTTAAATCTATTAAACCAGACCTCCAGAATAAAACTAATGAAAACTATGAGTTTTTGTTCACAGGACCGGATTATTGGACGCCCTCGTAACCCGTACACCCCGGTGGCAAAAGAAGACGACAAGCCGACAAACACCCCATCCGAACCTGGAAATTCCGCGCTGGGAGAAACCAAACAACGACAAATTAGCCCCGCAGGGGGGGGCCGCGATGCCTTTGTGTGATTTTGATCCTAGAGCTTGTCACCATAGAACAGGTAAAATCAGGCCACCCCCATCAGCCATTTAAATGGTCCCTCTTCCGATTTGAGGATCACCAGATTATCGCAACTCAAATAACATCAGGTGCGCCAAGTTTCACTACCTCTCTGTGTCAGCTTGTCCCGAGAGACCGGTGCTGGGAATACCTAGGATTTTATATGTGTCCTAGCTCTAACCCTGGGAAGGCATATTGCAACTCCCTAACCAATATTACTGTAGTTACTGGGGGTGTGAGACCATAGCCCCTGCTTGGATACCGGGTAGTGGTAGAGACAAATACCTAAAAGTCCAATGGGGTCCATATGGGTGCATTCCACCGCAAGCATGACGAGGACGTGGAAATTGCCAATACCTCTTCTTAATGTTACCGAGTCCGAGAAAACAGCTGGTTACTTGGAAAAATGTGGGGAATAAGATAAACAGAACCAGGGACAGACAGAGGTGGTTTAATCATCATAAAAAAGAGGTTGTCCCAAATGATCCATGGCCAACAGACCCCAACCAAGCAATTGGTAAGAGAGTGGTCCGGGCTATTCGCAGCCAGGACTACATTATCAGAAAGACCAACAACCAGAAAACATCTACCACGCCACCCACCGCCGAAATCCTTATGGAAATCCTCTCTGGAAAATGATGCAAGCTAGCTACCAGGTATTGAACAAAACTAATCCAAACCTTACAGAGCATTGCTGGTTATGCTACGGAAGAAAACCACCCTTTTATGAGGCTGTAGGAATAACGGATATGCCTTTACAGTCAAATGGCATAAATCCGGCCCAATGTATTTGGGACGCAGAAAAACAAACCATTACACTGACACAAGTGGTGGGAAGTGGCATGTGTATAGGCAAAGTCCCAGAGCACAATAAGCAACTATGTATTGGTAAGGCACGGTACAGAACCCCTGCAAGGTAGTTAATACCGGTCAAAAATGCCAAGTGGATTTGTTCCACTGTTGGACTTACACCTTGTTTGTCCCTGGAAATATTTGATGAATCCTCAGAATACTGCGTCCAGGCATCCATAATCCCTAAGATCTTTTACCATCCTGAAGAATATGCCTACGACTCATATATTACCCCAGCACATCATCTGTCAAAACGGGAACCCTTTACAGTACTAACGATAGCTACTCTAATGATTATAGGAGGTGCAGGACTAGGCACAGGAGTAACATCCCTAGTACAACAGAGCAAAGAATTCAGCGCCCTGAGAGTGGCAGTAGATGAGGACATGGCTAGAATTGAGCAATCAATAACTGCACTAGAACAATCAATTAGATCATTATCGGAAGTCGTGTTACAAAATCGAAGAGGATTAGACCTGGTTTTCTTACAGCAAGGAGGGGTGTGCGCTGCACTAAAAGAAGAATGTTGTGTATATGCGGACCACACAGGAGTAGTGAGAGACACTATGGCCAAATTGCGAGAGGGATTGAAAAAACGAAAAAAGGAACGAGAGACACAACAAGATTGGTTTACATCATGGTTTAACCACTCACCATGGCTGACCACCCTGATATCTACCTTGATAGGGCCAATCGCAATGATCATGATGGCACTGATCTTTGGACCCTGTCTATTGAATAGAATCGTGTCGTTTGTTAGAAGCCGACTAGAGAGTGTTAACATTATGTTAGTAGAACGCCAGCAACTGCTTTAAGAATAGTGAGTAGATATATATATATAAGAATAATAAAAAGGTGTGCTCAGTGTTACCCCCAATTATCCCTGAAATTATCCCAACTTACACCCATTACTAACGGTTACCCCTAACTTCCACCCGTTTAACGTGCCTTATCTTTTTCTTCAAATATATAACATATAAGAGTGTCATATAATATAGAATAACGATAGAGATAGACCTTATTCTTAGAATTGTTATATTTTAACTAATTTACTTATGCATAGGGAGGGGGGAGATGTAGGTAGTTAGGGCCCGGCGGCCGGAAGATGTCGCGCTGTACGGAAAGATAAGACCCCTCTCTTAATAGCCAATAGTATTTAATTTACGACGTAAGCAGACGGATGTGATGTTGTAAACCTAAGCTATATAATGCTCCGTTGCCCACCAATAAACGCCATTTGCCGTCCACCACATTGGTGTCTGTGAGCTAATGGACCGAACGACCCGGGGTTGGTCGTCGTGCCGTTCCTGAACCAGGTCGTCACGCCAACGACAGGCAACACAAGCACACACACTCCATTACACCTACAGCTCCAGCTTGTGATACCAGTACGGCTAGAGGTGCCATTAAACTTTGCAGATGCCATTGCAGGTGGAGGAAACATTTAGGATGCCATTGCAGATGCAGATACCGTTGCAGATACTCGTGCAGATAGCATGGCAGATGCAGATATCAATGCAGATCCCATAGCAGGTGGAGACGCCTGCAGATGCAGAGATGACGGCAGATGCAGAGACAATTGCAGATGCAAATACCATTGCAGAGGGAAATGCATCACAAATGCCATCACAGCTATCTACATCATTACAGGCACAGGCACCCATTAAATATGCTGATACAATTTGAGATATCGGCACAAAATACAAACAGTTGGAGATACCATTATAGACCCTGATACCAGTACCGAGACCACGATACCAGTACCGACAGGCACACCAATACTGACACCATTAGTAGTACAGAGACCATTAGAGATACCCTTTCAGCTAGCGAAAGAATGACTCATGCGGGTACAGAAACCAAATACACAGACACCTACAGAAACCACTGCAAGTCCATGTGCATTGAGAGAGATACCATTGCCTACAAAGGTATGTCGCATTGTGGTGGGTTGACCCTGGCTGGGGGCCAGGTGCCCACCAGAGCCGCTCTATCATGTCCCTCGTTCACCAAACAGGAGAGAGAAAAAGTATAACAAAAAGCTTCTGGGTCGAGATAAGGACAGGGAGAGATCACTCACTAATTGTCATCACGAGCAAAACAGACTGAACTTAGAGAGGAAATTCATCTAATTTATTACTAAGCAAAACAGAGGAGAGGAATGAGAAATAAAAATCAAATCTTAAAACACCTGCCCCCACCCGTCCCATCTTCCCGGGCTCAACTTCACTCCTGGCTTCAACCTCTGCCCCCCCTCAGCAGCACAGGGGGACGGGGAATGGGGGTTAGGGTCAGTTCATCACACATTGTTTCTGCTGCTTCTTCCTCCTCAGGGGGAGGACTCCTCTCATCGTTCCCCTGCTCCAGCATGGAGGAGTCCCTCTCACGGGAGACAGTCCTTCACCAACTCCTCCAACGTGAGTCTCTCTCCCACGGGGTGCAGACCTTCAGGAGCAGACTGCTCCAGCGTGGGTCCCCCACGGGGTCACAAGTCCTGCCAGCAAACCTGCTCTGGCGTGGGCTCCTCTCTCCACGGGTCCACAGGTCCTGCCAGGAGCTTGCTCCAGCGCGGGCTTCCCATGGTCCACAGCCTCCTTCAGGTGCCTCCCCCTGCTCTGGTGTGGGGTCCTCCATGGGCTGCAGGTGGACTCTCTACACCCCCTCATCCTTCCTCCATGGGCTGCAGGGGGACAGCCTGCTTCACCATGGTCTTCACCACGGGCTGCAGGGGGATCTCTGCTCCGCTGCCTGGAGCACCTCCTGCCCCTCCTTCTGCACTGACCTAGGTGTCTGCAGAGTTTCTTACATCTTCTCACTCCTCTTTCCGGCTGCAAAAGCTCCCTTTCTAACTGTTTTTTTTTCCTTTTTAAATATGTTATCACAGAGGTGCTGATGGGCTTGGCCTTGGCCTCAGGGCATTAAAGGGCCCTCCTAGGGTGAGGGATTGTTGCTGTAGCATTCTTTCAGCCTCCTGCAAGGCTAGACTGACCACGAAGAGGCCTTTCTCCCAGACCCAGTATCGCTTTTCTGCAGCTTTGAAGCTGCCTGAGTGAAACCCTCCGTTGCACGCTGCCACACGTGTAGAGATGCCCCAGGAAGGGCAAAACCCCGTTCCACCTGGAGTGGATCTGTGGGGTGTGCTGGGCCCAAAGCTTGCTATGCCCCTGCTTCAAAACCCAGTAATTTTGGGGCTTCCTCATGAAGAGGGGTCCAATCCCAGGAAGCTCTTTTGCACGTTAGATCGTACAGGGGACGAGCTGTGGCAGAGAAATCCGGACTGTGCTTCCTCCAGCATACCAGCAAGCCTAGGGTATGTTGCAGCTCCTTTTTGTTTTCTGGGCTTTCTCTCTGTTGTAAGGTGGCCAAGGATTTGTTGGAATACACACGGCTCCTCCTTTCCACCAGCTGCCTAAGAACTTCACCTCAGCGGAGGGAAGTTGTACCTTTTCTGCCTGAACCTGAAGTTCTCAACTTTCCAGGTGAGTAATTATTTTCCTTTTGGGTTTGTGCCACTGCAGTGGCATGGGACCCCCCACCGATATATCATCAATGTATTGGTACGTTTTAACTCCTGAATCAAAAAAAATTCACTCCATAGCCAATGTGACTATTAAGCAGGTATCCTTTATTGCAGTGCTGGGAGTCACACGGGGATATTTCCACGAGTGTGCGTCTCGACGAGGCACAAATTGTACGTGATTTATATTACAAAAGAGTTACATATTCATCAGGTTTCTGATAAATGTAATACATATTCATTATTATTCCGGGAACTCCTGAATATATGCTAATGTCCTGACACGCCTGCGCAGTTTCTTTCTCAGGTGGTCATCAGGGGTCGTCCTCCTCAAATCTTCCTCTTTCTCCTCTTCTTCAGTGTACACAGTTGGGTGACCTCTTCTTCGTGATCTCCGTTTTGCAAGCTCAGCAACCTCGTTATCCGTCCTGCCCAGATGGTCCCAGGCTTGTTGGCATATTGGGCCCCCTTTATCAGGTTTCCTCAAACTTTGTGTCTTTTTTCTAGTTCATACCCAAGGACTGTTCCCTAATTTACAGCTTCTCTTATCCTGTTTCTACATTCCAACTCTTTTACTAATTGTTTTCTTTCGTACTGGAGCATGAGACAGGCGAAGCCTGAGCTTGTGCGGCCTGACTCAAGTGTTGCCAAGTTATATATTCTGTTTTAAAATTCTTCTAGGCTAATTAGTTTCCCTTACTCATTCCTTTTTGAAAAATCAGAGGCTGTGTTTCCATTGCCGTGGAGTAAAAAAGTCACACGAGTGCCTTGGTACCAAGAAGCCACCTCAGCATAGTCGTGGGGTTCCCCTCTGCATGATTTCACCTGCTTCCTAGTAGACACGGTGCTGCCCAAGCTCTGGGGTTTCCAGTGCTCAACCCAGCTTGGCCTGAGCCACATGAGGAGTTTCTACCCTGTGCAGCAAGAATTTCAGAAACTTAGGACAAAGCTTTCTGTCCCTGCTGTTCTGCTCACACATACCTTGGTGTAAGAGAGATTTGTAATTGGCAAGGAAAGAGTTCCTTGTTGATTTGAGAAGTCTCAAAGTGACCCACAGAGAACCCAGTCATCTGGAGGGTACGTCCCTACTGAGCACGTGGCCCGTGGACTGAGCTGCGAGATAGGGAAGCTCCTGATGTCGGCTTCAAAGCAAGCCTCCTCCATCTGGTTTTGCTCTAGGTGGCTGCTTGGTTGCCATTTGTTTTCAAAAGACACTAGCACTGGGAATTCAGCTTGGGGGCTTGGAGAGGGAGAGAAGAAGCAAGCATGTCTTTCCCAAGGGCAACTGCTTGGTGCTGGGAAGGACGCCCCTCTGTAGCAGCGTCAGCGTAGCTTACGGGTGATGCAAAGCTGAGAGGATCTCCCAAGTCAGTGCTGCAGGAACGTGGCAGTTTGAGGACCGACCGTGTTACAGCTCTTCTTTTGCATATCACTGTTGCTCAGGCAGGGTGAGAGCTTTGGTTTCCATTCCTGTTATCTCCAGGAGGAGAGGGCCATGGGAACCACCGCTGCTTATGCAGTTCTGTGCAAAACAAGCCTGTGGCATGAGAAGAAAGATTTGGAAGACTTTTTTACTGCCTTCCAAATGATTTTGCACACTCAAGTGAAAGAAAATCATCTCAGTTACTGAGACTGAATTAACGTTTTATTTTCCCTCTCCTTCAGGCCCATCCGAGGAAAATGGAGGAACAAATTGTATGGGGGACATTTGGGAGTTGAGGGGGTGTAGATGTGAGATTTCAAGTAGTTTGTGCGTGGCAATAGTGAGAGAGACTGTATTGTTCCATTGCATTTAGGGCTAACTGCCTGCTGCTGATCCTCCCTCAGCTCTC
This sequence comes from Grus americana, assembly GCF_028858705.1. Taxonomy (NCBI): domain Eukaryota; kingdom Metazoa; phylum Chordata; class Aves; order Gruiformes; family Gruidae; genus Grus; species Grus americana. Next base: position 11,213 of record NW_026561931.1, read on the forward strand.
CCAGACGCACATCAGTCTGTACAGCCTTAGCACGTATGTCGGAGAAAGAACAGAAAGTGCAGAAAATTAGCCGAATGAACTTTTTTTAACACCTTAATTGTATAATATTACACTGCAGCCTTAAAATCAGGGTTAGCGAGAACGTTTCATTCTCCAGCCGCAAGCTTTAAGCAAATACTGATAAGTGATATAAATGAGCAATATCAGGGCAGCAAGTAAGGTCTTTTAAATCTTTTAAAATGTTGTGGGGATTTTTTCTTTGAATTGCTTTAAGACTTGAGTTACAGTAAGGCAGTTTCTCATCTCCTCTGCCAGTCAGCACAGTAAGCTTATCTGAACATCCCACTATTAGCCCAACTGAGTTACATGAATGTCACATTTGCAGTCGGTGCTTCCATTTCATTGGACTGTTTTACTGTTTTACAGCATAGCTCTGCTCTGAAAATGTTAGAGACTATAGCTAAACACTGAGAGAAGCTAATGGATGCTGTGTGCTATTTCCAACTTAAAGAGCATGGACAAGTTCAGAAATTTTTGATAGAGATGATATGAAGATGAATTAAGAACATAAATGAATTCAGGTGGAATTTCTCTGTATCTGCTAAAATGCTGCCTTTCTTCTTCCCCTTGAGGTATAGTCCATTTAGTGGAAGACTGTTCTCTAAGTACTGGAGACCTTGAGCGTGAACGGTATCTTTTGTATGGGGGTGCCCTTATCACCGAAATCCGGGAATAAACCTCGTAACACCAATGTAGTGTTAAAAGGCAGGCATTCTTTATTGCAGCGCTGGATGCACGGGGGATAGCTCCACCCAATGTGCATGCCAGGTGATCACCAACACACAGGGTATGTAGGATCAAAACATACATATTCATCGTTTTTCTCAGAAAGGGCAGTCCTATGATAATCATTTCTTAGAATCCATTTCCATATTCTCCTCCCCGTCACGCATGCTCAGTGATTTGAGTCGGTGGTCCTCAAGGGTCTCTGGTGGTCGTCAGTGGTCTCGCACCCGTGTCCGCTGGGTGACCGTCTTCTTGCAGGCATGTGCAGTATCCTTGTTGTAGGTGCACCTGTCCATAGCAACTTACTTCATAAGATTAACATCTCCAAACCTATTGTTCAGTTTGGTAGGGACTGTACATGGGACATAGCAGCACTGTACCTTGCCATGGTCAGTGAGCTTCACTACCTATTACCTTGGTTACAAACTAATTATCTCAACCTGATCCTATAGTTTCTGTTTCACGGCCCCTATCCCATGGTTACATTTCCCCCCTTTGAAAGTTTTGAAATAATAACTTTTGAAGACTTCCACTCATATTTTCCTATCCTAGACACATTGCAGATGTTCTTAAACTTGTAACCATAGCACCTACACCCCAGTGTGTCTGCTCATGTTTCTCTTTTGCAAGTTCTAACATAACTTGTGGAGTTACTATTACCTGATTTTCTGGTGTTACCCACCATCCTTCCATATTCTGAGATGCTTTTAAGTGCTCTGCCAATTGTTCATCTAGTTTGCTGTATCTTGCTTTGAAATTTGGAATTTTCATCTGTTTTACTGGTACTAGTGCAAGGATACCTTGTCCTGCAGCCTCCTTTGCAGCTTTATCTGCCAATCGATTACCGTCTCATCAAATTGATGAGCGGTGCAATGCATTACGGCCGCTTCCTTCGGTTTCTGCACATCTTGTAGGAGTTGAAGAACTTCCTCCTTATGCCTTATCGGTGATCCTTGGGCTGATAACAGTCCTCTTTCTTTCCAGATGGCTCCATGAGCATGGATCACCCCAAATGCATATTTGGAATCCGTCTGTATGTTTACCCTTTTCCCTTCTGCCATCCGTAAAGCCTGCTTTAACGCCACCAATTCTGCTTTCTGCGCTGATGTATTTGCAGGTAGTGTCCCTGCCTCCAATACCTTGTCGGTGGTGACAACAGCATACCCGGCCATTCGCCTCCCTTCTTGCACAAAACTGCTTCCGTCCGTAAACAGTTCCAGATCAGGATCCTTCAAAGGTTCGTCTGTCAGGTCCGGCCTGCTGGAATAAACTTGTTCAATGGTCAGCAGGCAATCATGTTCCAATTTCTCGGTAGGATTTTGTTGTCAAGTTGTTTGGAGAAGTACCCCACCGGTCGCTTCCACGATCCCAGCCGTTGCACCAGCACTCCAAGGGCCAGATGTTGCCTTTCATGCACAAAGAGGTCAAAAGGTTTGGTTAGATCAGGTAAACCCGATGCAGGGGCCATCATTAATGCCTTTTTGAGTTCTTTAAATGATTTGTGGCATTCAGGTGTCCAAGTATTGGTCTTTGGATTCCTTCAGGGCTTCATATAGGGGTTTCACATGCAGTTCATAATTTAGAATCCAGAGTTGACACCACCCAATCATTCCCAGAAAGGCTCTCAGTTCTTTTGGACTGTTAGGTTCGGGGATCTGACAAATGGCTTCTTTTCTTTCATTTCCCAATTGTCTCTGTCCTTGAGATATCTCAAATCCCAAATAAATCACTGCTTCTTTCCCTATCTGGGCCTTGTTTCTGGAAACTCTGTATCCTCCTTGGCCCAGGAAATTCCATAAACTGATGGTCACTTCAAAACATGTTTCTTTGCTTTCTGCTGCTATCAGGATGTCATCCACATACTGCAATAGTGTACCTTCTCCTTGATTCTGTTTCTTCCACATTTCTAACTCTTTTGCCAATTGATTTCCAAATAGCGTGGGGCTATTCTTAAATCCTTGCGGAAGTACAGTCCATGTTAGTTGCATTTTTCGTCCGGTAGCAGGACTTTCCCATTCAAAAGCAAATATGCTTTGACTTTTTGTATCCAGAGGTATGCAAAAGAAGGCATCCTTTAAATCCAGTATAGTAAACCATTTATGTTCCTCTTTCAAAGATGTCAGTAAAGTGTATGGATTGGCCACTACTGGGTGTATATCTTGAACTATCTGATTTATGGCCCTTCGATCCTGAACTAATCGATATTCCTTGCCTCCTGATTTCCTTACTGGTAATATAGGGGTATTGTATTCTGATTCACATTCTACTAACAACCCATATTCTAAAAATTTTGTAATTAATTCCTCTAATCCCTTCCGAGCCTCCCACTTAATAGGATACTGGTTTTGTCTTACCGGCTTGGCCCCAGGTTTTAAAGTCACCTTTGCCGGTTCTGCCAGTTTGGATCGTCCTGGAACTTCACTTGCCCATACCAAAGGGGTTACTGCATTGTCCACCACTTCTTCTGGACTCTGTTCCTCCTTGGAGGAATCCTGTAACATAAACACTCTCGCCTCTATGGCTTTTGATTCTGGTGTTAGTAATCTAATTTCTCCATCTTTAAAAATTATTTGTGCGTCTAATTTGCTTAATAGATCTCGTCCCAATAAAGGCAACAGGCATTTGGGCATGTACAAAAATTAAAACAGTTTCAAGAAAGGCCAGTTCTCTTCTCGCCCCCTCGCACCAACACCCTCTGCTGATTTATGGCTGAGTTTTGCTTTACACGTTTATTATTCTCAGTCAAGATTGCCAGAATTTTCCATCCCTTCGCATTTGTCTGACTTCTTTTTCTTTTTCTCTGTTGTTATACACAGTCCAGGCTACTTCAAGCATTTCACCTAAGTCTCTGGACTCAGCCCCTCCCAGTTTCTGGAGTTTTTTCTAGGGCTGATTGTCCCATAAATATAGAGGCCAATTGTATAGCTTCTTCTGTGGTGGTTTTTTTTTTTTGTTTGCTTGTGGTTTTGTTTGTGGGTTTTTTGGTTTGTTTTCTTCTCTGGGTCCAAATTAGTGTATTTTCTAGCAGTCACCTTTAGTCTTTCCATAAAGGCTGAAGGGGACTCATTTAATTCCTATCTCACTTCATAAAGTTTAGACCAATGAATTGCTTTTGGCATTGCATGTCGAATGCCAAACAAAATCCACTTCTGAGATCTAGTCAGCATCCCTCTGGGCCCCGGTTGATTAGGGTCCCACTCAGGATTTGTAGATGGAAGATTCTGGTCCACTGTCCCTTGTATAATCCCATTAGCATGAGCTCCTCCTACTTGTTTTCTGGCTGTGTTTAATACCATTTTCTTTTCAGTATCTTCCAACAAAGTATCCGATATTACTTGCAAATCCTCCCAGTTGGGGTTTTGGGTTCTGATTATTGTTTCAACTACTTTGGCAACCCTTTCGGGATCATCCCGAGAAGTGCCCGCAGTTTCTTTCCATGCTCTTAAATCAGTTATTGAGAAGGGAACTTTTACCATTACCGGACCCTCATTACCAACCGCCTGTCGAAGAGGGGCCTGGAGGGGAGTTAATCCATCTCCTCCCCCTCTTCCCCTTGTCCTCCCAGCAACCGGGCTGAATCCTTCCGCCTCCCCTTCCACAGGAGGGGCGGAAGCATTATTACCCTCCGGATTTTGATCCCCCTGATCATTTCCTAGCCTTCTGCGAGGGGCAACCAAGAATTCAACATCATCTGCTTCAAATTCACATTTAAAACACTGTTTACCAATATCACAAGCTGAGCCTCCTTTTCCAAATTTTTATCAGGTTCCTGCCCCTTTAATGCCATTACCGCAGAACTAGGTGAAACCAATCCACATTACCTTTGCCGTTCCGGATGATTTCGCAGTGTGAAAAACAGATCTGCATATGCCATTCCATTCCATTTACCTTCCCTCTTACAAAACAGCATCAATTGCAAAATTGTGGTTTTTTCAGTGTCCCATTTTCCGGCCACTTTTCCCCACTCTCTGAAGCATACAGTGGCCACCAGTGATCACATTATTCAATCAACTGTTCCCGAGTCAAAGGATCAATTCTTCCCAGATCTTTCCAATGTTCCAAAATACATCCCAGTGGTGTTTTTCGTGGGCTTGGCTTCTTACTCGGAAAAGTGCCCATCTCCCAGGGACTTAGTGGTTGTGATTGTGCACTATCACAAGCACTTAGTCAGAGGGACCCCAACCCGTGTTAGAGCTCCCTCAGGGATTTCCCCTGCCACCGGAAATCCCAGGGATTTCTCCTGCCACCCGAAATCCCAACCTTGGAGGCATCCCCTCCCCTCTGGGCCCTGCTCCGCAGGCTTTCGCCTAGCAGAGACTTTTCCCTGAGACGTCTCCCTAGCCCAACTCTGCGCAGCTTTCCCCGCACCTTACGAGCAGGCCTCTCGTGCTCCTGGTGTGGGCCTGTCCCGGTGCGGGCCTGTCCCATCGCGGTGGTGAGAGCCACGGGGCTCCTTGAATAAGGCCTTCAACTCGTGCAAATATTCAGATCAAATAAGAATGCCTTTAGCTCTCCCAGGGGTCTTGCTCAGAGCTCCTCGGTCCGGGGATCGGAGGTTCTCCCCGAGAATTACCCGGTGCCGGCTGGAGGTCCTGCGATCCCATGGATCCGTCAAGGTTCAAAAGCAGTGTCCCATCTGGGTTGCCAAAAACTGTCACCGAAACCCGGGAATAAACCTTGTAACACCAATGTAGTGTTAAAAGGCAGGCATTCTTTATTGCAGCGCTGGATGCACGGGGGATAGCTCCACCCAATGTGCATGCCAGGTGATCACCAACACACAGGGTATGTAGGATCAAAACATACATATTCATCGTTTTTCTCAGAAAGGGCAGTCCTATGATAATCATTTCTTAGAATCCATTTCCATATTCTCCTCCCCGTCACGCATGCTCAGTGATTTGAGTCGGTGGTCCTCAAGGGTCTCTGGTGGTCGTCAGTGGTCTCGCACCCGTGTCCGCTGGGTGACCGTCTTCTTGCAGGCATGTGCAGTATCCTTGTTGTAGGTGCACCTGTCCATAGCAACTTACTTCATAAGATTAACATCTCCAAACCTATTGTTCAGTTTGGTAGGGACTGTACATGGGACATAGCAGCACTGTACCTTGCCATGGTCAGTGAGCTTCACTACCTATTACCTTGGTTGCAAACTAATTATCTCAACCTGATCCTATAGTTTCTGTTTCACGGCCCCTATCCCACGGTTACAGTCCTGTTGGCAAGAGTCAGCTGGAAGCAAGGGACGTGGTCTCAGCAGCCCCACAAGAACTGGATGCTGTTGTCCTTCTCTCGCACCAAACAGCATCCCTCTCTCCTGCCCACATCTCTGCGTGTCCCTCCTGACCTGCTGAGGGTCAGCACCACCCTGCACCTTCATCTCCAAGGTGGGAACAAGGAGCAGATCTTCTCTGTCCACCTAACCTTTTTCTCTTTAGCCTGGGAAGGACCTGAAACGATCCTATGTTTAGGCATGTCCACCAGCAGTGGAAGATCAGTGCTGAGCAGAGCCGCCGCAGCTGCCTTGCCGTGCCGCTCAGAGGCAACCTTCCTTCCTGCTCCCATTGCCCAGCATCTCCTTGGCCTTCGGGCAGCTTTCAAAGCTCACAGGCAGGCAACGCCGAGCCATGGGAACGCCCCGCTCCTACTTTCTCCCTAATATTTCCACAGTGAGTAACTCTCCATCCTTTTAGGGCTCTCAAATCTATTATTTTTACATTTGCAGTGGATTCCCTGGCCGTGTTATTAATGAAAACCTCCAGGAAAGCTCCTCAAATACAGCTTTGACTTTCTGCCCAGGACCTGTGGACAAGGGAAAAAAAAAAAAAAAAAATAAGGCAACATTAATAAAGCAGGAGGTTTCTATTAAGTCTGAGGGACTGGACGCTCTGGCTTTCTTGGATGCTGAAATCCTCTAGTGCGAGCTAAATCTCATACACTTCATTTTCCCAATCTCTCCTTCAATATATTTTAAGAGAACATTGCTAGTAGCAGAGTAAATAATGCCCTAACTGCAAACGTGGGGTCTGCAGAGTGGTGTGGGGTCAGCCTATGGGCTGTGGCATTCTCCACTGTGCTCTGCTTGTGGTCTCAGCCCTCACTCCGTAATCAGGGGGTTGAGCTTGAAGAGGTTTTAATTAGCCGCGAATACAAATAACAAGCAATTCCTCGGAGGCTGGGGAAGGAAGTGGGTGAGCTAACATTATGGAGATGTGCACTGAGTCACAAAATATGCAAATCAATGAGCTCTGTAACCAACACCACTATATTCCTCACCCCCTGGCTTTTTAACGAGTAAGATTGGGGTGTTAAATTCTGATTCGCATTATACTAGCAACCCATATTCTCTAAAGTTGAGTATTAACCTTTTTAATCCTTTTTGGCCTCTATTTTCAATGGGTATTATTTTTGTCTTGCCGGATTTGTTCCAGGTTTAAGGATAATTCTTATGGGTTCCACTCTTCTGGATCTACCCGGGACCTCATTAGCCCATACCAAAGGTGTCGCTGCATTCTTCACCTCCTCAGGAATTCCTTTGTTAGTCTTAGGTTGTTCCTGCAACATCAAAACTCTTGCCTCAATGGCTTGAGATTCAGGGATTAATAATAGAACTTCCCCATCTTTAAAAGTGATCTGCATTTCCAATTTACTCAATAGGTGCCGTCCCAAGAGTGGTATAGGGCATTCAGGCATATATAAAAATTGGTGAGTTACCCTTTGTTTTCCGAGCTTAAAATTTAAAGGATGGGAAAAGGCACGCTGTTCCGCTTTCCCTGTGGCACTCACAAGGTTTACTGTATCATCGCTCAATTCTCTTTGACAAGTATTTAACAGAATAAGTCACCCCAGTATCTACAAGAAAATCTATTTTCCTTTTTCCCAGCTCTACTGTAGCCAGGGGTTCTGCTGGGGAGGTTTCCCCCGGTCCCCTTCAGGACTTAGTTAAGGGGAACTGACGTGGAAAGGGAGCTGCTTCTTGATTGTATGGTGCCTCCTCCAGAACCTCTGCACTGACAGGAATAGGACCCCTAAAACGGTCCTTACTCTTTCCAATGTCCCAGTTCTTTCCAATAGGCACACTGATGATCTCCTAAGGTATTGCTGGTTTTTTGTGCTGGAGGGGCCTTGCCTCTCCCCCCATAGGATTGCCGTCCTCCCCTGAAGTGGCTGTTTGCTGACGCTCCCTGCAGTGCAGCTTTCAGGTTACCCTCTCTTTCCCTGTCTCTCCATGCCTGTCTGCGCTCTCGTTCGTTTTCTCCTTGCTCTTCTCTAATTTCCTTCTCTTGCTCCCTGTTATCAAAACCCAGCCATGCAATCTCCAACATCTCTCAGTAATTCCAAATCCTCCTCCTCCTCATCACGCCCGCACTTCAAACCCCGTTGCCCCGTACTACAAGCAGAGCAACACCTTCACAGCCTCCTGCTGCCTTTTCCTGCTTTTCTAATGCTGATGCCAGGGGGTCTTGCAGGGTAAACCCACAGTCCTTCAGCCACTCAGGGATGATTTTGCAAGGTGAAAAAAACCAAATCAACATAAGGTACCTCATCCCATTTCTTCTCCCTTCTACAAAACAACATCAGTTGTCACATTGTCCTTTTATTCCAAATTCTTATTCTTGGGCCATTTTTCCTGATAATCCTATTTATACATCGGTCACCAGTGATGATAATATTTTATCAGAGTTCTCTTATCTGTGACACCTCCCGGTGAACCTTCTATTTCTTGCCAGTGTCTCGGTATGCATCCTAATGGACTCTTCTTCAAGATTCATCCGCTCTGATCGCTTCTCATTTTATTCGTTTAAATGTCTATCTTGCCAACCACGAACAATCTTTACTATTTCGGTAGCACGCTCCTTCTTTTCCCAAGGGGTCCACACTTTACACTTAGCACACTCTATGGCTGTCCCAGATTGCATTCACAATCTCTGTTTATACCATAAACATTCAAAAAGAATTATTGGTTTACACTATTTTTCAGGTTGTAAAAGGCAATATTCTGGTTCCCACATTTACCAACAATTCTACTTCAGGGGCTGCATCATTCAGATTTTTAGTTAGTCTTTTAACACGGCAATAAAGGACATCCAAACTTACACGTCAATGCAACTATTAATCTAAGATAATTACCCACAATATTGGGCCCCCTTTATCAGGTTTCCTCAAACTTTGTGTCTTTTTTCTAGTTCATACCCAAGGACTGTTCCCTAATTTACAGCTTCTCTTATCCTGTTTCTACATTCCAACTCTTTTACTAATTGTTTTCTTTCGTACTGGAGCAAGAGACAGGCGAAGCCTGAGTTTGTGCGGCCTGACTCAAGTGTTGCCAAGTTATATATTCTGTTTTAAAATTCTTCTAGGCTAATTAGTTTCCCTTATTCATTCCTTTTTGAAAAATCAGAGGCTGTGTTTCCATTGCCGTGGAGTAAAAAAGTCACACGAGTGCCTTGGTACCAAGAAGCCACCTCAGCATAGTCGTGGGGTTCCCCTCTGCATGATTTCACCTGCTTCCTAGTAGACACGGTGCTGCCCAAGCTCTGGGGTTTCCAGTGCTCAACCCAGCCTGACCTGAGCCACATGAGGAGTTTCTACCCTGTGCAGCAAGAATTTCAGAAACTTAGGACAAAGCGTTCTGTCCCTGCTGTTCTGCTCACACATACCTTGGTGTAAGAGAGATTTGTAATTGGCAAGGAAAGAGTTCCTTGTTGATTTGAGAAGTCTCAAAGTGACCCACAGAGAACCCAGTCATCTGGAGGGTACGTCCCTACTGAGCACGTGGCCCGTGGACTGAGCTGCGAGGTAGGGAAGCTCCTGATGTCGGCTTCAAAGCAAGCCTCTTCCATCTGGTTTTGCTCCAGGTGGCTGCTTGGTTGCCATTTGTTCTTTTGCATATCACTGTTGCTCAGGCAGGGTGAGAGCTTTGGTTTCCATTCCTGTTATCTCCAGGAGGAGAGGGCCATGGGAACCACCGCTGCTTATGCAGTTCTGTGCAAAACAAGCCTGTGGCATGAGAAGAAAGATTTGGAAGACTTTTTTACTGCCTTCCAAATGATTTTGCACACTCAAGTGAAAGAAAATCATCTCAGTTACTGAGACTGAATTAACGTTTTATTTTCCCTCTCCTTCAGGCCCATCCGAGGAAAATGGAGGAACAAATTGTATGGGGGACATTTGGGAGTTGAGGGGGTGTAGATGTGAGATTTCAAGTAGTTTGTGCGTGGCAATAGTGAGAGAGACTGTATTGTTCCATTGCATTTAGGGCTAACTGCCTGCTGCTGATCCTCCCTCAGCTCTCCCAGACGCACATCAGTCTGTACAGCCTTAGCACGTATGTCGGAGAAAGAACAGAAAGTGCAGAAAATTAGCCGAATGAACTTTTTTTAACACCTTAATTGTATAATATTACACTGCAGCCTTAAAATCAGGGTTAGCGAGAACGTTTCATTCTCCAGCCGCAAGCTTTAAGCAAATACTGATAAGTGATATAAATGAGCAATATCAGGGCAGCAAGTAAGGTCTTTTAAATCTTTTAAAATGTTGTGGGGATTTTTTCTTTTAATTACTTTAAGACTTGAGTTACAGTAAGGCAGTTTCTCATCTGCTCTGCCAGTCAGCACAGTACGCTTATCTGAACATCCCACTATTAGCCCAACTGAGTTACATGAATGTCACATTTGCAGTCGGTGCTTCCATTTCATTGGACTGTTTTACTGTTTTACAGCATAGCTCTGCTCTGAAAATGTTAGAGACTATAGCTAAACACTGAGAGAAGCTAATGGATGCTGCGTGCTTTTTTCCAACTTAAAGAGCATGGACAAGTTCAGAAATTTTTGATAGAGATGATATGAAGATGAATTAAGAACATAAATGAATTCAGGTGGAATTTCTCTGTATCTGCTAAAATGCTGCCTTTCTTCTTCCCCTTGAGGTATAGTCCATTTAGTGGAAGACTGTTCTCTAAGTACTGGAGACCTTGAGCGTGAACGGTATCTTCTGTATGGGGGTGCCCTTGCCCTTGAACGGTGATAACCCTCTGACCTTGACCTGCAACGATTGTTACGACTCTTCCCTTCGCCTCTTCTTGGATATGGTGGCGATCGCGAGTGGGAACGAGAGTGGGAACGACTAAATGAGTGAGAGCAGGAGGCAGTGTGGGAGAAGCACTGCAGGGAGACTTGGACCTTAAAGAAACCCAAACAAACCGACGAAAACAATAGAGGAAGTTAATTCAAACCAGTCACTGGGATGGGAAAGAGGGCCTAAATCTTGGGGGACCTCAAGTCTGGTGGCCTCATGGAGAAGAAACAATTACCGTGAGAGATTTGGTGCTTCTAGAGAGCAGTGCCTGCCTGGAGTTTGGTCGTCAAAAACCTTTGCAGAAAGGTATGTTCTGAAGGAGCAGCAAAAGAGCTTGCTAGTGACTCACACAAAAGGAACTCACTCGGGGGGAAGACTGCTGCCCCTGCCTTGTTTTGGTTGGGAGGTGTCTGCAGGAATTGTGGGCTGGCTGGTGTCAGGTGTTTCAAAGGTGCTATGCGGCCACAGCACCACTTTGCATGGCAGAAGGTGACATGGTAACTTTTGGTAGACTGATGATAGGGGTGAGACAGACCAGCTGTTGGATGCATATTTGGCCTTTCCCAGGTCTAGAGCAGCAGCAGCAGCAAGCTGTAAGGCATGACAGCTTGGGAACGACTGCTCTGAGTTCTGCGTCAGGTTTTGCCACCAGGAGCATCTCATGACACTTGTCTCACCCCTGCCTCAGCATCCAGGGCCACCTTGGCCCCAAGTGTCACTGAATGGACAGGCAGCCTTGTGCCGGGTACCGGTGCAAGGCTGGGAAGTGGCAGTAACTCCTGCCCCTAGTCCTGCCCCAAATTCAGCCTCATGGCTATTCCCTGTCTCTCGCAGGTCCTTTGCAATCTACAGCACATGGGCAAACAGCCTGAAGCACAACGCCCGACACACAAAGACTGGCTGTCTTCCTGCCGCCACTGGAGTCCCTTCCTGCGAGTGAGCTGCTCGCCTTCTTCTTTCTCTGCTCTGGATCTGCCACAAACTGAAGGGCCACTGGAGCTGGGGGGTCTACAGCCCTGATTTACCATTCCAGAGGTAAGGAGAGAAAGTGACCGTCCGAGGGTTTCATGGGGATGGGATAGCAGAGCTAAAGATACAAACAGATTTCTTCTGATTTCCAACATAACCTACAAGTAATCCACAGAACATAAGATCATCCTTTCACCTCTGGCTAATAAGAAAGCCTTGTCACCTCTTGATCATCTGCTGCCATTTTTTCCCCCTTTTCTCCTGGCAAAACTTGTCAAATTCACTTTCCTCTAAACTGTTCCTGGTTTTGGTCAATGTGCTTGCTCTGAGGAATCTATTTCATGGACAAACTCTAACCAGTTCTGCTCAGCATGAAACTCGGGAGTCAAGAGTGCAGCCTGGAAACTGACAACAACCCACTGACTTCAGTGCTAGAAAACTACTTTCTTGGACTGCACGCTTTTCATATGCAACAGTGTGGTGGATTGACCCCAGCGGGGGGCCAGGTGCCCACCAGAGCCGCTCCATCACTCCCCTGGTTTACTAAACAGGGGAGAAAAAGTATAACAAAACGCTTGTGGGTCGAGATAAGGACAGGGAGAGATCACTCACTAATTATCGTCACAAGCAAACCAGACTGAACTTATAGAGGAAATTCATCTAATGTATTACTAAAGGAAACAGAGTAGAGGAATGAGAAATACAATCAAATCTTAAAACACCTGCCCCCACCCCTCCCATCTTCCCGGGCTCAACTTCACTCCTGGCTTCAACCTCCACCCCCACTCAGCAGCACAGGGGGATGGGGAATGGGGGTTAGGGTCAGTTCATCACACGTCGTTTCTGCCGCTTCTTCCTCCTCAGGGGGAGGACTCCTCTCATCGTTCCCATGCTCCAGCATGGAGTCCCTCTCACGGGAGACAGTCCTTCACCAACTTCTCCAACGTGAGTCTCTCCCACCGGCTACAGTCCTTCACCAACTGCTCCGGCATGGTCTCTTCCATGGGGTGCAGACCTTCGGGATCAGACTGCTCCAGCGTGGGTCCCCCACGGGGTCACAAGTCCTGCCAGCAAACCTGCCCTGGCGTGGGCTCCCCTCTCCACGGGTCCACAGGTCCTGCCAGGAGCTTGCTCTAGCACAGGCTTCCCACAGGGCCGCAGCCTCCTTCAGGTGCCTCCACCTGCTCGGGCGTGGGGTCCTCCATGGGCTACAGGTGGAATCTCTACATCCCCTCATCCTTCCTCCATGGGCTGCAGGGGGACAGCCTGCTCTACCACGGTCTTCACCACGGGCTGCAGGGGGATCTCTGCTCCGCTGCCTGGAGCACCTCCTGCCCCTCCTTCTGCACTGGCCTTGGTGTCTGCAGAGTTTCTTACATCTTCTCACTCCTCTTTCCGGCTGCAAAAGCTCCCTCTCTAACTGTTTTTTTCCTTTTTAAATATGTTATCATGGAGGCGCTGATGGGCTTGGCCTTGGCCAGTGGTGGGTCCATCTTGGAGCCGGCTGGCTTTGGCTCTATCAGACACAGGGGAAGCTTCTAGCAGCTTCTCACAGAAGCCACCCCTGTAGACCGCCCCCCCCACCCCCCCCAGCTACCAAAACCTTCCCATGCAAACCCAACACAAGGGTGCTGGAAGAACTGTGCACGGCACACTTTGCCCACCTTCCTCTTCACTCTCCCCCTGGATCTTAATGCAGAAGGAGCTTTTTGAAACCAAAATTATCCTGCTCTTCCCAGGGTACGTTCCCAAAGTGTCTTCCTGAAGATAATCCATCCCGCTAGCAGAGCCCCGGCGTGCATGTTGCTATTCTGGTCCCTGCAGTAACAGGAACTGTTTGGCATGACTTGTCAGGACCTGCTTCATCCCTGACATGAGATCACAGTCTCATTTTTTATTGATAAATAAATACATTTCTTCCAGGGCTGGAGCCATGATGGAAGCATAACTGAAGGCTTCCTGAGTCTGCCGGCAGCCCGAGACCTCCTTGGTGCTGGGCAGGGGGAGAAGGTGCTGCAGGAGAGGATGGAATGTGTTGTCAGGCCAGACCTCCAGACCTGTCTGGAGGTGTTTGAGATCTTGGGCTCTTCCTCCAGCGCTGGATCTACTTGGGACAGGAAGGGGCAGTGGTGCCGCACTGCCAGGCACTGGGACTGTGGTCCCTGTGTGTCCCTTTGCAGTGCCCAGTGCCTGATCAAGGGGAGAGAAAGGGCATTAGAGAAGACTTTAAAGTGTGGGGGATTTTTTTTAATATGAAGGCACCACTAGGGAAAGCTATATCTTTTTTTTTCTCCAAAGAAATAAAAGGAGAGACTAAATGGGAGCACATCAACACATGCAAACCACGGCCTAGGGCACTGTGCACAAACATCAGCAGGCGTGCCAGGCAAGATGTAAATGAAATGTGGGCCCTGGTTTGCACAGAAAAAACCACAAGTGCAGAAAAGGGGGAGGGGGGGAGAAAAAGAGATGCTGGGAAAAGAAAGTGCTACAGAAAAGTCAGGAGACCAGAAGGAAAAAACCAGGAACCAGTACAATAACAGGGAAAAAACCCCAAAGCAACAAAAAACCCAACAGACTAAGAGAAAGCAAGAGGAAGAGAAGCCATTGCAAAGGATTATTGTTCTCGCCTGTTTTTTTCTTTCTTCATTACCTGAACCTGTCCCCAGGTGACTACAGGATTTCATTAAGTCACTGTGTGACCCCTAGAAGAGTTTTATGGCCCAGGACAGACCCCAGTGGCCATGATGACCCAAAGTCACTGGCCCACTCGCCAACAGATCTGCCGAAGCCCTTCCAGCACAGGGGACCCTGTGTCCACTGCGCTGAGCCCTCCAGGCTGCAGAGCGAGAGCCATCAGGGCTTCAGATGTTGCAGGGTCCTGGATGGGGTTTCCATTCCTCCCCTGGAAGGTGCTGCCCCTGCAGAACAGGGAACAGGAGCATCCCTTAAAGCCCAGTTAAACGGCTGTCAGGAGCCCCTGGCTGATTTTGCAATGCAGGGGGCACTCGCACGTCCCCTTCCATGGGGCAAGTGGAGCCTGGACACAGTTACCAAAGTACCAGAGAAGAGAGAGGGAAAGCATTTTCACTGTTACTTTCATTTAGTTATTTATTTATTTTTTAATTGCCCAACCTTGAAAAGAACGAACAAGACAGCTAGAAGGGGCCTTAATGCTGAAGGCCAGCACTCCTTCCTGGCAGGCCTGTGGTGGTCTGCCTCTCCAGAGGAGTAGCTCTTACGTCTTTGCTTGACACACTGCTGTTCTTCGTGTGCCGCCGTGGAGCGTCTGGCTTCCTCTGCAGCCTCCCGTCGAGCAGCCTTCTTGTCTCCAGGCCGAAGAGACCCCGTCTCCAGGCCCCAGGGACCTCGGTGGCCCGCTGAGGGACTTCTCCTGGCGCAGCGGCTGAAGCTGTGACGCCATGTTGTCTTGTCCCCTTTTCTCGGGGCTCAGTGCAGAAGAGATGACACCCCTTCAGAAGGGGTGAGGGGTAGGGCAGAGGACGGGGGACGGGAAGGAAGCCTGCAGGCCGGCCAGGCGCGGAGGGTCAGCCTCCCGGCTAGCGCCGAGCGCGGAGGCAGGGCCGGCGGTGGGGCACTGGCCGGATGACCCTACGGCACCGCGTCGATGGTGGTGTGGAGGGGAGCCCTGGCACGATGTTGTGGTGCCAGGGGAGCCATCCTGGAGGTGGATCCACCTCCATCGGCTCCTCCTCATCTTCAGGTGGATCCACCTCCATTGGCTCTGCACCATCAGCTACGTGGAAGAGGACCGCGTAGCTGATGGTGCCTCCCCTCTGACGCAGCCTCTTCCTCCGCGCCTCCTGCAGCTCCTCCTGTGGGCGCCCACACAGAGGTGAGCGCCCGCTCGCTTCGCCTCTTTGTCTCTTCATTCTTCCAACCACTGGAGAATTCGAGGACTCGAAAGCTCAGCGAATGTGGGACAAGTGCTGGGGGGCCAGTATTTATAGGGTCCGGAACAGAATGTGGTGAGGTAGCTTGTGACATCAGGAGGCCACTGTGATGGCTATGCAAATAGCCATCAAGGGCTATCCCGGCAGTTGGGGAGCCTGTGGCCTTAAAGGTACCCCACTGGGGGTAGGGGAGGGCGGCCCTTTCCTGGGGATCGCTCCCCCGTGTCCATTCCTAATGGAGGACATTTCATGGATCAGGTCTGAAATGTGGGTAAAGATTTTTCTGAGGAGGGATGGAGATGTTAGGACTCTACCCACCCAACCTTTTTGGCTCCATTTTAATGGCCAAGGGATTGGTACAAATCTGTGTGAGCCAGATGGAGACTTTCCACCAACTTTGGTGGAGCTTGGATCAGGCCCAATGTGAGTGGGTTCTCCAGAGCTCGGGGAGAAGAGGGGGGAGCTTTGCAAGGTCTAAGTGGTCCAGAGAAATGAGGATCGCTCAGCTGCCATCCCCCTGGAATGAGCACATGGTTGTTTCCGGCAAAGGCAATCTGTTCTTTCCACTCCTGAACGTTTATTTGGGTCAGGGTGGGAAAATCCGATTTAGTTGCCAAAGTCTCACTGGGGTGGTAAAAATATAAATACCACCTATGATTACGTGTGTATTCTGAAAAGTGGTTAGTGAGTGTGTTTATGACATTTGGCCACTCGCAGGGAGTTACTCTCTCTCTGCCCCCTCCCCTCAATTCACGTGCTTCCACTCAATACGAGTCCTGCCGGGGCCTGTAAAACCACTGCGGGGGGATGGAGCCAGGGCAATCCTGTACCCGGCTCCTCGCAGGGCTTCCCACAGCACAGCCTGCAGAGAGGAAACCTCCTTCCATGCTCTTGGCCCCACCTGAGCGAGCCATTGCACGGATGTGTTGTGATGCTTTCCCAGTGCTAAAGCTACATCATCTGTTCAGGGACCCATTTCACACCTCATCTACCAAGGATGTGAATTGTTCACAGCATCATCCTTGGACCCTTCTCCCCAACAGGAGCAGGCCACGTGTTTCATGGTGGCAGCGCTGAATTTGACCTGTGATGGATCAAGTGGGGCAGAGGGCAAGGAGGATGAGTGCTATGAAGATGCTGTTACCATCCTTCTACCAACCTAGCAGAAGAATCCATTGCTGCTTTCTCAGGGTGGATGGCAATGGAGCCCTGTTGTGATGTGATTCACGTTTGGTTACTGGGAAAATGGAGAGGAGCTTTACCGACTATGTGTGAAGCCACATGACATCTAAAATCACAGCAGCTATCAATCCATCCCAAACCCGCAGTGCTTTGTGCAGAGCACTGCTTACAGACGCAGTTCTCAGCCTCTCCCAGCCCTGGCCAGACAGGGAACAGCAAGAACCCAGAGCAATTTTGGCACTGCTAGGAACAGATGGGATCCACGCTGCTCCAGCCCTAGAATGCATCATCTCCATCCAAGAGCTACAACTGCCCATCCCAGCGCTGTTCCTGCATGCATCTTTCCACTAGAGGAAACTTCAGCTGGAGAAGACGGTCTTTCTAAGCTTTGCATCCAAAACAACGTGATTACACCTTGGTTTCTGAGTGTTACGTAGGACAAAGGCAGCACGTCACAAAGCAGGGCCACTCACTGTGGCTTTCAAAGTGAGATTTACATTTGTATCGTGCCTTACGTACCTTGATCTTGTAGAGAGGGCTGGGATGTGTTTGCAGACTAGGTGGCCTGTGAACTGGGCAGATAGTCCAAAATAGTCCTTTTTTGGCTATTCGGAACTGCCAGTGGATTTGTGCCTCTCGTCCAAATGGTGCTTTCCAGACCTGCACTCCCAACTTTGGGCCAGAGCCCTTCACAGTTGCCTTCTCAAGCCCCAGAAATGCCTTATAAGCTACACCGCATCTTATTAATTTGAATCGGTGCCGTCCCCTTCTCTCATTTACTGCTTATTGCAGGGGGCTTTGGTTGTGTGTGTGTGTCAGCATCAGGACACTCTGAGCTCAAGGCTCCTGCCTGACGTTGGCTGAACTCTGCTGCCTCTGCAGCTTGGGACTGGCCTGGCGTTTTTCAGGCGGGAGAAAGGTGCTTCTGGTACTCTGGCACGATCAGAAAGCATCAGCGTTTGCGTTATAGCAACACCTAAGGGTCCTGCTGGGTTAAAACCACCAGCGTGAATGACTGCGAAGAACATGCAGGCTCCTGCTCCCAAGGAAGGTTATGTCTTTCTAGCTAGCACAGTCCCTTCAGATTTACTCCCCAAAACAGCCCCAGGCAACAATCCGTTTGGTCCTCATGTCTTCTGCAAGCACAGCAGCCCCATCCCCAGCAACGCACAGCAATCCAGAGTGAAAGAGGTGCCAGCACACAAATGGAAAGCAACCCTTGCGCCTGTGCTGGCAGCATCCGTCACAGGCTGGTGGCTGCGTGCGAGCTGTTGGTGCCAAAACAAGACACAAAGATGGTCCCTCACCTGCCCATGCTGACGATGCTGCATTTAGCTCACCTTCAGCATGCTCTGTGAAGCAGTGAAAGGCATAAAAGCAAAGTCAAGTCATCTCCCAGCCTGACCTTGGGCTCGCAGGACCCCATGGACTTGCTCCCTTTTCTTCTGCAGCGAAAGCTGGCGTGCACGCTCCCAGATAACAGCTTTTACCAAGGAAACCCGGCATCTTTAGGAGGAGCTGAGAGGTATAAAAAGCAGGTGCTGTGCAAAGAAGACAGCAGAGCCTGCAAATGGAGAGTTCCCTCGCGGGCAGGTGGGAAACGCGTCTTGCTAGCAGGAAAGAGGGCTGGGGGAGGTTTGCTGACACCAAGGTGGTGTTGGTTACAGAGCTCGTTGATTTGCCTATTTTGTGACTCAGTGCACATCTCCATAACGTTAGCTCACACACCTCCTTCCCCAGCCTCCAAGGAATTGCTTGTTATTTGTATTCGCGGCTAATTAAAACCTCTTCAAGCTCAACCCCCTGATTACGGAGTGAGGGCTGAGACCACAAGCAGAGCACAGTGGAGGATGCCACAGCCCATAGGCTGACCCCACACCACCCTGCAGACCCCACGTTTGCAGTTAGGGCATTATTTACTCTGCTACTAGCAATGTTCTCTTAAAATATATTGAAGGAGAGATTGGGAAAATGAAGTGTATGAGATTTAGCTCGCACTAGAGGATTTCAGCATCCAAGAAAGCCAGAGCGTCCAGTCCCTCAGACTTAATAGAAACCTCCTGCTTTATTAATGTTGCCTTATTTTTTATTTTTTTTTTCCCCTTGTCCACAGGTCCTGGGCAGAAAGTCAAAGCTGTATTTGAGGAGCTTTCCTGGAGGTTTTCATTAATAACAGGGCCAGCCAGGGAATCCACTGCAAATGTAAAAATAATAGATTTGAGAGCCCTAAAAGGATGGAGATTTACTCACTGTGGAAATATTAGGGAGAAAGTAGGAGCGGGGCGTTCCCGTGGCTCGGCGTTGCCTGCCTGTGAGCTTTGAAAGCTGCCCGAAGGCCAAGGAGATGCTGGGGAATGGGAGCAGGAAGGAAGGTTGCCTCTGAGCGGCACGGCAAGGCAGCTGCGGCGGCTCTGCTCAGCACTGATCTTCCACTGCTGGTGGACATGCCTAAACATAGGATCGTTTCGGGTCCTTCCCAGGCTAAAGAGAAAAAGGTTAGGTGGACAGAGAAGATCTGCTCCTTGTTCCCACCTTGGAGATGAAGGTGCAGGGTGGTGCTGATCCTCAGCAGGTCAGGAGGGGCACGCAGAGATGTGGGCAGGAGAGAGGGATGCTGCTTGGTGCGAGAGAAGGACAACAGCATCCAGTTCTTGTGGGGCTGCTGAGACCACGTCCCTTGCTTCCAGCTGACTCTTGCCAACAGGACTGTAACCGTGGGATAGGGGCCGTGAAACAGAAACTATAGGATCAGGTTGAGATAATTAGTTTGCAACCAAGGTAATAGGTAGTGAAGCTCACTGACCATGGCAAGGTACAGTGCTGCTATGTCCCATGTACAGTCCCTACCAAACTGAACAATAGGTTTGGAGATGTTAATCTTATGAAGTAAGTCGTTATGGACAGGTGCATCCACAGCAAGGATACTGCACATGCCTGCAAGAAGGAGGTCACCCAGCGGGCACGGGTGCGAGACCACTGATGACCACCAGAGACCCTTGAGGACCACCGACTCAAATCACTGAGCATGTGTGACGGGGAGGAGAATATGGAAATGGATTCCAAGAAATGATTATCATAGGACTGCCCTTTCTGAGAAAAACGATGAATATGTATGTTTTGATCCTACATAACCTGTGTGTTGGTGATCACCTGGCATGCACGTTGGGTGGAGCTATCCCCCGTGCATCCAGCGCTGCAATAAAGAATGCCTGCCTTTTAACACTACATTGGTGTTACGAGGTTTATTCCCGGATTTTGGTGACAGGGTCATTTGAGTATTCTCCCTTATTTGGCAAAACAAGGAAGAGGTTTCCAAGGCACACCTTAGCACTTGCGACCCACACATTACCCTGTTGTCCCATGGAGAGGCTTTGGGTCTTTTATTAAGTTTAGTTGAGGACAGGAAGTCCTCAGCAGGATGGGAAATCGCAGAGATGGGAAGTTGTTGTGATATGAAAAAACAAACCAGTGCAAGGCTGGCTGAAGCAAGTGCTGGCGGAATGATTGCCGTGGGGACAGACACCCTAGAACACAGTTTGTCCCAAACCAACCCCAGACTCCCCAACTGCCACAGGCAGTACAGCACCAGGCTCCTGCTCGTCCTGGTGCTCCTGCCCTCCAGGTAAGCCCCCAACCAGCTCTGCCTGCCAATATCTCAGCCCATCACCCCTCTTCGCTTCCCCCAACACAGAGGTTTCCCCTACGGATACCAATGGAATTGGAGGTGCCTGGCGTGAGCTTCATGCCCACGGCTGGGGACAGCAGGTGGTGACAGGGACGCTGGTGCCCCACCAGCCGATGGGCCTAGGACCATGGGCCGTGGTTGATGCGAAGCCCCGGCACCACGCGGCTCAGCATTGGGTGCAGGGCCTCCCTGAGGTCCACACCCTGCCCGGCAGCACCAAGAAGCCGTTGCAGCCCTCCGACAATGGCATGCGTCTCATCAAGGACAGTGTCCCCGACGTCAGCCCCCACCACCCCATCGCAGCTCTGCCACACGGCAGAACCCAGGCAGAGCTTTGTGGACTGGCAGAGCCCGTGAGCAGGCATCCCATGCCCAGGAAAGCTTGCAAGGACACCGTCCCCAATATCCCCAGAGTTCCCAACAGCCCCTGCTTGACTGCCCTTCTCAATGAGCTCCCTGACTTCTCTGAGTACGTGGCGAAGGGTGGCTTCCCCAAGGAGCAATCAGCAGTGGTGGGGCTGAGGGACAGTGTGTGTGTGGAGGGGGCTGGTTGTTTTTCCTTTTGAAACCTCTTTGAAATAAGAAAGGGAAGAAAAGACATTAAGCATCTACAAAGAGACAAGGCTCTACCAGAAGTGTAGGATCTAGGAGCAAGAAGGGACTGTCAGAATTGACTTGAGTCAGAAAACGGGAAGGGTCAGCAAGTCCTTAAGCACAATTCACAAAAGTGAAGCAATCCTGGCAGCGTAGTACTTTTGGCCATCCAAATACTTGATCGGCAAGGGGTCAGGCCTTCAAACAAGAGGACAGCAGAGCAAGGAAAATGTAAAAAGGGAAGACATATCTTGAAAGACAATGCCTGAAGAGGCACCTCATTTGGAGGAAGGAGAGACTGGAAGAGATCTCCAGGCTCACCATAAACTTACTGAACGCCTTACGAAGCAATAAGGGGTTGGCTGGTTGCTTTCTACTTTCTTTATTCCCATTGGAAGGCTGTTGCAGAACCCAGATCTTCCCAGCATTGTTTTCTTCCAGTTTTCTGCTTCAATTTACTCAGGGCCAGGCAGTATGCTTTTTTTCAAGCTTAGTAACTCTTCTCCCTTCATGCTGTTTCCTGCTTCTGCATTCACAGCAGTCACCCTGCTCTTCTTCCACTTGCTCTTCTAGCCCAAGCAAATCAAGGACTCCCGATGTCATCGCGCATCTCCATCTCCCATGTCCCAGCAATTCCTGCAGCTCTCCTCTGCCGTCATTCCCAGGGGAGTTCATCTTTCTTGTATGGCAACGACCAGCAGGGCAATGACGTCAGATGAGCTGTGCTCTCTTCAATGGCATTCACCCTCCTCTACGCTCCCTGAAAATACTTTGCCTGACACACTGCAGTGTACCACTTTGCTATCTCCACATCACACCGCTGGCTCCCAGCAGCTTTCTTCTGCTTCCCTTTAGCTACCTGTAGGTCTTCTGCCCCCTCCTCACTTTTGGCCAGATGAAGAACATCCAGCCGATGGCTCTGAAATACTTCCCCCTCCTCTAAATATCTTCTTGGTGGGCTCAGCTTTCTGCCCTTCAACTTAGTAGCTTATCAG
Organism: Grus americana; assembly: GCF_028858705.1. Taxonomy (NCBI): domain Eukaryota; kingdom Metazoa; phylum Chordata; class Aves; order Gruiformes; family Gruidae; genus Grus; species Grus americana. Next base: position 33,412 of record NW_026561931.1, read on the forward strand.
AAGAGGACAAGGATAGCACTGGTTTTTCCCCAAGTAAGCAAATACTTAAACTGTTCATTTAAATATCAAAATTAAGAGGAAGGGAAAAAATGACAGCAAAGTGGAAAGTGAAAGTTTAATTTGGTGCTTAAGCAACTTGCCTACTTACGCTGCAGCTGTAGCAGAGGGCTGCTACTGAGCTGTCTGATCACCATAAAACCAAACACCTAAGTGGGGTTTCTCTTTCCTCTCCAGAGGGTTTATCACCCGGAGCAGGCTGAAGTTCTGATCCTGCAGACTGCTCCCCAGTGCTTGTATGCTCCCTCTGGGCAACAAAGACAGCTCTTTGAATTCTTTTGCAGGTACAAGCTTGGTTTCCTTTCCAGTCTGAATGAAATGAAAACAGACATTTAGCAAGAAATGCAGCATGATGCTCCTTACCTTGCGCTCATTTTTCGCTAATACTACTTCAGTATTTTAGAATATTTGAGGATATTAAATTAGAAACTTTAACATGCAAAAAAAATAACAAGAAAGAAAGAAAGAAAGAAAGAAAGAAAGAAAGAAAGAAAGAAAGAAAGAAAGAAAGAAGAGGGAGGAATTCTCTTCTACCGTGACTGTTAGTTTCTTAAGCTGCCAGTAAACGTTAACGTCTTTGTATTACAAGGCCACGATTGCAACATTTCTGCAATTTGTGGATGTCATTGAGATATTGCCTGCCATTCAACAGTTCAGGCACTCCACCTACACTTATTCATGGATGTTTCATTTTTTTTTAAATGTTTAAAAGATTAGAGTCCAGCCCTCCAAGGTATAATGGGCAAAAGAGCACATTTTAGATGAAATTAAATTAGTATTAATGTTGGTGGTGGTTTTGTTGTTATTGTTGTTGTTCTTATTATTACCTTCTTTTTCTGTCACATTAAACTCTCTTGATGTCAACCCACGAGTTTTACTTTTTATTTTGTGATACTCTCCCGCAGCCCACTGGGGCAGGGGGGTGAGCAAACGGCTGTATGGTTGTTTTAGCTGCCTGCCGGGCTCCACGATGACAGCAAATTGCTAAACAGACTACCACACTGTGGCAATCATGCACGAAGGAAAATTTTAGGTTGTTATGCAGAGCTTTAACCAGAGTCCTGGCAACTTACTTTGGGACATGAAAGGTATTTGTGTTGTCTGAAACAGGCAAGAAGGAGTTCACATTCAGACTGCGTATTCTGAGCTGTGTATTCCTTAGCGCTTATTGCTTGAGAATAAGGTGACTAGGGATTGGAGAAGAGGAGGACCGTCCTTGGAACCTTCGAAGGTATTGCATTAGAATGAGGTATACTTAGAAAAGATGTAGCAAAGGGATCTCGACCAGAGGAACGCTTGTTAACAAGGAGATGTACATCCTTGAAAGTCAAAAGCCAGTGAAATTCCTCTAACTGGTGTCCTTAGAATGAACTGTCCCCTTAGAATATGAAAACCACACCTCCAGTGCTAACACCACCCCCTCCCCAGATAAAGACCCTGACTCACTGGACATGCGTAGTGAATGTAGAAGGTCCTGTGTCTTGAAATGGAAGCGAGCAAAGAGTTCCCCAGCTGTAGTTTAGAAGCTGTGACTAGGAGGCAGAACACCCGGGGCTGTACAGATCTCCAATGGAACTGCCACTGGTGTGCTAGCTTTGGGGGAAACTGCCTAGCACCCATCTTTGCGCAAAAATGGAAGAAACAATATCTCGTCTCGGTGCGTACGATTGGCTGCTTACACACTGGGCTAAGGAAGCTGACTTCAAGGGACAACATTTGCACTACCTGAGCACCAGGCAAAAGCCTTTCTGGACGCACCACCTTGCCTGCTTGTCCTCCAGAAAGCAGCAGGGGCAGACACGGTGGTGGGGTCGGAAACAGCAGAGGTATGACAGCTCCACAAACACTGGGACAACGTGCCTCGTCTAGGAGGGTGGTTCTGATGAGTCCCAGGAGCTGGTGTGCCTCTTCCTGGCATTCCACCTCTTGGGGCTTTATCTGGGGGTTGGGTTTGGTTTTTCTCCCCTCAGACTGACACATTGTAAGTAAACCCAAAAAGGTTGTTTCTCAAATGCCTCAGGCATGTGCTTAATCCAAGGAAATACCTACAAAATGCCTAGAGAAGGCAAAGCCTCCCACCGCAGAAGGTGGCCTTACACCAAAGGGGTATCTGCAGAGCTCTGTCTCGGGAGGGCAGAAGAAACCCCGGCAGAATGAAGCGGGCAAGCCTTTTCTTGCCCGGAGCAGGACCGCAGGCTCCCTGCTGAATGGCCCCACAAATAACCGAGTGTCACACACCTGTGTGAACATGGTATTCCAAAGGGAGGCCCTTGGAAGGCAGGGCTAATGCAAACCAGCCGCAGGGCTCTTCTCTGTAGAGCTAAGGTAGCACTTTGCCAAAGTGTCGCTTACTGCACCGGGGTGTCCTTTGCCACCTGCTAACGCCGACATTTCTGGTTTAGGCCCCCGTTGCTTTGCCTCCAACCAGCCCAGAGACCAGAGTAGACTCCCTGCTATGGGCAGAAGAAGTAAAGAGACTTTCAGAGGAAAGAAGGTAAAAAGAGTTCACCTCCGGTTAAACCAAGACCTGATTCCAGGTGAGGCTGCCTTTATCTATCTAATCCCATTGCGGGATGGAAAGGTTTGCAGGCTCTCCCCAGGAACAGGCAAACCAAAAAAAAAGAAAAAGAAAGAGCAAAGAGGCCTGGGCGGAGGAGAGGGAGTGCCTCCAAGAAAAGAAAAGGAGGAGGAGAGAAAAAGACAGGGGCTGGAAGGTGCCGCAGGTGAAGAGGCCCCGGGGTGTTCCCGGCTCTGCTGTCCTTCCTTCCCAACTCTGAAGGCTGCTCAAAGTCCGTCAAACTGGCTGGCAAGGGCCGGAGAGGGATGGTGCTGCACAAGGTTTGGAAAGAACTTCCTGGCAGCTGCCCAGGGGCTCCCCATCGAGCCCTGCTGCATGGCACAGGGCCACGGTGTATCTCTGTGCACTCGCAGCTCTCTAAGGGCATTGCCCATGGGGATAAGGCGCCAGAGCCATGCCCTAGTCAGTGCCAGCAGTAGCTCTCTCTTCTGGGCTATAAACAATTCCTTGTCAACTGCGTTCCCCAAAGAAAGGGGAACCAGGTCCTGCCCGTTCCTGCCCTTGTGGATTTATCAGCGCTTGCTGGCTCTGTCGTTGTAGGTGCCGACATCCTGTTCCCGGCTGAACCACTGTGACTGCCGGGCTCCTGCACTGGATCTCCACAATAAAAGGATCTTTTCTGTCTTCTGACTGTGTCTGCCCTACCATATTCTGGACGAGGTAGAGGTTATTTGGTGATGAATTGCACTGGAGGAGTTTGGGAGCATCCCTTGTCCCAGAATCCTTTCCAGCGGGCACCAGGGCTGAGTTCAGAGGCTTTAGGAGTCCAACCAAAGCACAGAATCACAGGGAATGGCTGAGGTTGGGAGGGACCTGTGGAGGTTGTCTGGTCCAACCCACCTGCTCGAGCACGGTCACCTAGAGCAGGTTGCCCAGGACCGTGTTCTCTTGGGTTATGAATTTCTCCAAGGACAGAGACTTCACAACCTCCCTGCGCAACCTCTGCCAGCATTTGTCCCCCAACAGTAAAAACTTGTTTTCTCATGTGCAGTGGGAATATCATGTGCTTTAATTTGTGCCCCTTTCCTTCGGTCCTCTCAGGGCACGCTCCTACCGTGAAGGTGGGCTGTAGCAGAGAGGATGCATGGCTGATTTTCCACCTCTGTAACAACAAGCCCATGCTCCATTGTGAATTTGACTGCAGGTTCCTCCTCTCATCCCAGCCAGGTGCCTTTGTGGTCCCTTGGCTTTCCTGCCTGCTCTTCTGATTCCCTACGGCACAAAGCAGAGAGGAACCAGTGCAGCACTCAGCTCTTCAAGGGCTGACGTAACCAGTAAAATGGGCAAAACTGTTCTCTCTCGTTGCCCGGGTGTAGGAGGATATGTTTTTAGTGACACCAAAGGCTTTTGTGACCCTGTCATTTTTTCCCTCTTTTGTTGTATGTTGTAATTTAGAGGAAAATTGATCAAGGCATCCCAAACCAGTCAAGGCTTGGTGGTGTCAAAATAAACCAAAAATCCATTTGGAAGACTGTGTTGGGTTTGCGTGGCAAGGTTTCGGTAGCGGGAGGGCTACAGGGGTTGCGTCTGTGAGAAGCTGCTAGAAGTTCCCCCTGTGTCTGATAGAGCCAATGCCAGCCGGCTCTAAGACGGGCCCGCCGCCAGCCAAGGCCAAGCCAATCAGCGCCTCTGTGATAACATATTTAAGAAGAAGAAAAACACTTAGAGAGAGAGCTTTTGCAGCCGGAGAGAGGAGTGAGAAGATGTAAGAAACTCTGCAGACACCTAGGTCAGTGAAGATGGAGGGGGAGGAGGTGCTCCAGGCGCTGGAGCAGAGATCCCCCTGCAGCCCGTGGTGAAGGCCATGGTGAGGCAGGCTGTCCCCCTGCAGCCCATGGAGGAAGGATGAGGGGGTGTAGAGATTCCACCTGCAGCCCATGGAGGACCCCACGCCGGAGCAGGTGGAGGCACCTGAAGGAGGCTGCGGCCCGTGGGAAGCCCACGCTGGAGCAAGTTCCTGGCCAGACCGGTGGACCCGTGAAGAGGGGAGCCCACGCCAGGGCAGGTTTGCTGGCAGGACTTGTGACCCCGTGGGGGACCCCACGCTGGAGCAGTTTGCTCCTGAAGGTCTGCAACCCGTGAGAGGGACTCCATGCTGGAGCATGGGAACGATGAGAGGAGTCCTCCCGCTGAGGATGAAGAAGCGGCAGAAACACCGTGAGATGAACTGACCGTAACCCCCATTCCCTGTCCCCCTGTGCCGCTGAGGGGGGGAAGGTTGAAGCCGGGAGTGAAGTTGAGCCCGGGAAGATGGGAGGGGTGGGGGGAAGTGTTTTAAGAGTCGATTTTATTTTCTCATTCCTCTACTCTGTTTTGCCTAGTAATAAATCAGATGAATTCCCTCTCTAAGTTTGGTCTGTTTTGCTCGTGACAACAATTAGTGAGTGATCTCTCCCTGTCCTTATCTCGACCTGCAAGCATTTCGTTATGCCTTTTCTCCCCTGTTTGGTGAATGAGGGGAGTGATAGAGCGGCTGTGGTGGGCACCTGGCCTCCAGCCAGGGTCAACCCACCACACATTTAAAACTCTCATTTCACTGTAAGACATTCCAGAACAGCCACAAAATTACACGCTCAGAGGTGAAATGAAGTGTTGTGGCTTACATCACATTGTCAGGAGACACCCCCACACCTGCCTAAGGGCCTGGCTGGCCCCACGGGCAGCCCCAGCACTCAGCTCAGCCGGGCCACAGGTGGAGCAGAGACTGAGCCTGGCCAGACCAACATGGCTGCCGGGCAGCCCTATGCCCCAGGACTACAGCTCCCAGCATGCCCTGGGAAGAACATGGCCACCAGGCAGCCCTGTGCCCCAGAACTACAGCTCCCAGCATGCCATGGGGTGCTCCTGCTTGCGGTCTGACCCTGCAGGGACACCGTCCCCCGGCCCGGCCCGGACCCCGCAGGCCCAGAGCTGGACAGAGGTGTCACCGAAATCCGGGAATAAACCTCGTAACACCAATGCAGTGTTAAAAGGCAGGCATTCTTTATTGCAGTGCTGGATGCACGGGGGATAGCTCCACCCAACGTGCATGCCAGGTGATCACCAACACACAGGTTATGTAGGATCAAAACATACCTATTCATTGTTTTTCTCAGAAAGGGCAGTCCTATGATAATCATTTCTTGGAACCCATTTCCATATCCTCCTCCCCGTCACGCATGCTCAGTGATTTGAGTCGGTGGTCCTCAAGGGTCTCTGGTGGTCGTCAGTGGTCTTGCACCCGTGTCTGCTGGGTGAGCCTCTTCTTGCAGGCACGCGCAGTATCCTCGTTGTGGGTACACCTGTCCTTAACAACTTACTTCATAAGATTAATGTTCCCGGGCCTAGTGTCCGGTTGGGTAGGGACTGTACAAGGAACACAGCAGCATTGTACCTTGCCATGGTCAGTGAGCTTCATTACCTATTACCTTGGTTACAAACTAATTATCTCAACCTGATTCTATAGTTTCTGTTTCACAGCCCCTATCCCACGGTTACAGAGGGACGGTGGGAACAAGGGACAGGGAGTGGAGGAAGGAAAAATGGTGGTGAGGAGGCGGCAGAGGGAGAGAGCGGGAAAGAGCTGGAGGGGAAGGGCAGAGCGCGGTGCGGGAAGAAAACTAGTGCTAGGCAGCAGGCCAGAGGGACGGAGGGAGAAGAAGAAGGGCAGGGAGGAGGCCAGAGGGATGGGCCGACACAGGCAGGGTGAGGGAGTGGGACGGGGGCGCAGAGAGAGAGAAGAGGAGTGAGAGAGACATGGGCCAGGGAGCAGGACCGAGGGACGGAGGGGAAAGGGTGAGAGGGAAAAGGGAGAGAGGAAGGGAGAGGCAGGGGCCGAGAGCAGGACACAGAGCAAGGGGAGGACGGGAAAGACTCCCGAGAGACTGAGAAACAGAGGGATGCGGGTCAGGAGAAGGAGGCGGAGAAGGACAGAGCAGCCATGGCCGCCAGGATGGAGACGGAGGGAGAGCAAAAGGGGATGGGGAGCAGGAGGGAGGCGCAGAGAGAAGGGAGAAGCACAGCCCGCTGAGCAGGCAGGAAAGGGGGGCCAGGCTGCAGGAGAGAGAGGGAAAACAAGAGCAGGAAGCGGGAGACGGTGATAGAAGAAGAGAAGGACAGGGAGCACGAGAGAGAGATGTGGAGAAAGACAAAAATGGCAACGGGCTATGGGACAGGCAGGGAGGAATTAGGAAAGACAGAGAGGGAGTCAGAGGGAACCAAAAATAGTGTCAGTCTATAGGGCAGAGAGGGAGGGATCGAAAAACAAGATGGAGGAGCCAGATGGAGAAAGAAAGGGAAAGTAAACAATCGTGAGGGGCTGAAGAGAGAGAGGGAGGAATTTAAAAATGGGAGAAGGGAGCTGGAGAGGGAGCGATGGGGAGAGACCAACAATAGCAATTATGGGCAAATGCGCCATTTCTTAAGCACTCCCTGGGAACTGCATTACCGGGAGCCTCAAGAAATGTTCTGCCTGCAAAACCCCTGCCCCGGGCCCAGTCCTCCCCCTAACCTGGGTGACGAGCATGGCCTTGCAGAGTGACGAGGACGGGGGAAAAAAAGCCCAGCCTGGGGGGAAACATCAGGTCCCTCCGACGTCTCTTCCTCAGCCTCCCTCGGGGTCTGAGCATCCGTAGGGAACGTGCCCAGAGCCTGGCTGAGCTGGGGTGCAGGGGAACACTCCCCACAGGTCTCGCTAACCACCGGCGTACCCCTTGCACTGCAGACCCCGCAGGGAAGGATGCCCACCCGCTGCCCTGCCACGCTTCCCTGTGCCCAGGATGGACCCCCAGCATGGCCCCACCGGTGCTCCCCAGGAAGGGGCACATGAACATCACAGAGTTTTGCTTCCTCGACAGCAAGACCAAGACTGACCTCTAGCCCAGACCAGAGACGGGGGAGGACAAAACCAACCCAAAATCACCCCAAATCCCCCTCCCATCTCCACCATAGGGGAAGATGGGGCAGCACACACACGTCAGCATTGCAAGGCCATCGCTTGCCCTTGGAGACAAAAATCACCTCCCAAAAACCCATGGTTAGATGGGAAGCCATGGTGGGAATGGAAAATCAGCACTGAGGACAGGAAATGATCATCAGGATGGGAAATCGCTGAGATGGGAAGTTGTTGTGGTATGAAAAAGCAAACCAGTGCAAGGCTGGCTGAAGCAGGTGCTTGAGGAATTATCACAGTGGGGACAGACCCCCCCTAGGGCACAGTTTGCCCCAAACCAACCCCACACTCACCAACCGCCATGGCCGGTACAGCAGCAGGCTCCCACTCGTCCTGGTGCGCCTGCCCTCCGGGTAAGCCCCCAGCCGGCTCTGCCTGCCAATATCTCAGCCCATCACCCCTCTTTCCTTCCCCAACAGAGAGGTTCCCTCCCTGGTCAACCCCAAGTTGACCAATTTGGAGGCCGCAAAGTGCCCTCGGGGCAAAGGAAGCTACCTGCATGCAGGGCTGCAGGAGGGAAAGCACTGGCAGCAGGTGGAGGGAGGTGATCCTTCCCCTCGGCTGCATCCGGCTCTGGGCTCCCCAGTGCAAGACAGACATGGCCATACTGGAGAGAACCCCCACCCCAGTACTGCCCCCAGCTCCGCCCCCAGTTTCCTTTGGGGTTCAGATTTTGGTCCGTTGGAGCCAACAGCCCCCAGTGCCGGCAGGAGGGAGCTGTGCTGGCACAGAGTGGCGCTGGGAGGAGGCAGGGCCCAGCTGATCAGCGCTGCCTCGGCACCAGCACCCCGCTTCCTAGCCTCACTCATGCCGGCTGTCCCGCATCCTTGGTGTCAGGCTGCGCTGCGCACCGTGACGGTCCTCCTGGCCCGGGCAGGATGGGCCAGGCCAACTGCTGCTGTGTCTCCAGGTGGGCTCCCCCCGCAGCTCTGGGACGCTGGGGCACAGCCAGGTCCTGCGGCAGCGGCATCGCTCATGCCTGCCGCTCTCTGCTCTGCAGGGAGGCTCTCACCAATGCCGAGCCGGTGCTGAGTGCAGACGTGCAGCTGATCCATGGCTGCAAGAGGAGCGAGAGGTGCCTTCTACTCCTTCCGGGGGAATCAGTGATCGCCAAGTTGCAGTAAGACCCTGGGACCCCAGCTGCCTTTCCCCCATCCGCCACCGTGGGACCAGGGCAGGGACACGCTGGCACCAGCCCCAGGCCCTGGGACCTCGGTGCTGGATGCACCAGTGTGCGTCCTAACAGCAGGTGGGAGACAGGGCTCTGCCTGGCCCTGGACCAGCTGTGGGTGCTGAGTGGTGGGAAGGAGGCGGCAAGGGAGGAAGAAGAAGAGGAGAATGTCAGCAGCGAGGGCAGCGAGTCCCTCATCCTTGTCTGGCCCACCAGCTCCTGCCTTGCCACATTTTGGTGAGTGGTGGTGCCACGTCCCACAGCAGGGCTGGGCGGCGCGGCACAGTGCTGGCCCCTGTCCTCTCTGGCGTCTGGCAGCTGCAGTCACGGCTGGCAAGGGGCAGGAGAGGTTCTCAACCGTGCCCATGCCATCCTGTGAGAGGCCTCTGCCCACCGTGCAGAGCCTGGGCAGGGAGCGGGCAGCACGCCGGCAAGGAGGGAGGGAGGCCGGGTTTTCCTCCCTGACGCTGTTTCTCCTCTCTTTCTGCACCTCATGGGTGGCAAAGGAGCTGTGAGTGGGCACACTGCTGGGGTAAGCCGGGGGGATTCTCCAGGTGCAGCCGTACGGGGGAACACAGGTCCCCTGCGGGCAGCTCTCAGGCACGTAAGGGATGAGCAGGGACAGAAAGACTTCTTCCTCTGCAGCAGGGAGAGTCAGGCGGGAAGCAGGGCTGTGTGCCTGGCAGGCAGGAGCTCTGCAGGCAGCTCTGCCCTCTGTTTGGCTCCGGGGCGGTACCCAGGGGTGTTTGGGATCCCTTTTGCTGGAGAGAGAAGAGCTGGCTTGGGGCTCACTCTTTCTCTGTCCTTTCCCAGTGCACAGGCAACCTGAAGGAGCAAAGAGAGCCCGGGTGACGCGACTGCCCTCCCTCAAACTCCTGGAGGAGGAGCTGAGCAGCCGCCGTGCCATGAGTGTCTCTCTGGCCTGGGCTGTGTCCCCCAAGCCCTGCAGAGCCTCAGACAGTGGTCCAAGGGGCACCTTCCGTTGCCACACAGAGCATCTCATGGGCTGCAAAAGGGATGCTTGGGAGAGCCAATGTGACTGTTAAGCAGGTATCCTTTATTGCAGCGCTGGGAGTCACACGGGGATATTTCCACGAGTGTGCGTCTCGACGAGGCACAAATTGTACGTGATTTATATTGCCAAAGAGTTTACATATTCATTAGGTTTCCGATAAATTTAATACATATTCATTATTATTCCGGGAACTCCTGAATATATGCTAATGTCCTGATACACCTGCGCAGTTTCTTTCTCAGGTAGTCGTCAGGGGTCGTCCTCCTCAAATCTTCCTCTTTCTCCTCTTCTTCAGTGTACACAGCTGGGCAACCTCTTCTTCATGATCTCTGTTTTGCAAGCTCAGCAACCTTGTTATCCGTCCTGCCCAGATGGTCCCAGGCTTCTTGGCCTATTGGGCCCCCTTTATCAGGGTGCCTCAAACTTTGTGTCTTTTCTAGTTCATACCCAAGGACTGTTCCCTAATTTACGGCTTCTCTTATCCTGTTTCTACATTCCGGCTATTTTACTAATTGTTTTCTTTCATACTGGAGCATGAGACAGGGGAAGCCTGAGTTTGTGGGGCCTGACTCAAGTGTTGCCAAGTTATACATTCTGTTCTAAAATTCTTCTATGCTAATTAGTTTCCCTTATTCAACCTTGCGTGGCCCCACTGGTGCAGGAGGCTCTGCGGAGGCAGCCCCGGGTCATTCTGACCCGCTTGCCGCTGCCGCCAGGCCTCATCTCCTGGCAGGTGCTGCCCAGATTGGCCAAGGCGGGTGGCAAGCCGGCCAAGTGCCCCACGCCAGCCAGCACCCCCAAGATGAACGAGACCTCCCTGCGGGACAACATGCCACCAAAGCAGAAGGAGAAGAAAGGGGTGGTGTGCCAGGTGGCAAACTACAGGAAAACCCTCTGGGAGGGAAAGCCAGACAGGGACGGTGCGGCAGCAGGCCGCAGCAGGCAGCAAGCGGGCAGCAGCAAGCGGAGAACATCTGACGGGATGCCCACCGAGTGACCTAGAACCCGGGGGATGCCAGGGGGCAAAGGTCCTTCGTGCAGCGGGAGGGGAGAGGTTTAATGTAGCCGGTCCACTGAAACCCCGCAGCACGGAGATCTTAAATCACTGGCCTGGGGCTCCGGCCCTGTGCCCGGCCCAGGGACCCTCACTTGCCCCATCCCCTGGCCTCCTGTGCTTTAAGCTACAGCTCCCCGCTGCCCGGGGCTGCGATATGATCAATGGGACACGCAACACAGTGCTGTTGACTGCCAGCACTGCCGGCGTCAGGGCCCAGCAGGGCCCACCAGCTCCCGGCAGCACCAGGCCGCACGCTGCTGCAGCACCCCGGGGCAGCCCCCAGGAGGCCCCAGGTCTGGGAAGAAGCTGCAGAGCTGACATACTGCCATGGCTGTCTGCTGTCCCGCTGACTCCGTGCTGTCCCTTGGGGGGGGCCTCGTGGCTTTCATCGCTCCCCGTGCAGATGGAACTAGATGATGTTTGAGGTCCCTTCCAAGCCAAACCATTCTCTGATTCTCTGATTCTATGACCCCCTCCAACTACATACTGGGCCCCCTTCCAGGATAAACGGGATCCCCTTAACTCCCCCAGCACGGATTTGCCACTGTCCCGTTACAAACTAGATCCCTTTAACCCCTCCCAGCACAGACCTGCCCTGTCCCAGTTCTGGATCCCTGAGCAGGGCAGGGGCCAAACCGACCAGCTGACGTGGGGCAGCAATAACAACCAGCCCAAAACTGGGGCAGCCAAGCGGGGCAGGAGCAAAACTGCCAGTCCAGCCACCCCGAGGGGGAATCTGGCAAAGCTGCAGCAAATAGAAAGCTAAGAGACCCTGGAGGGAGCAGAAAATGTGAAGATGCAAAAAAGCCACCCACAAATGGTTTTTGGAGGCCCAAGGCGAGAGAGCAGCTGGGTGGGGACGTGGCAGCCAGACAAGGTCAACCCAGCACCGTTGCTGAAGGAGTTTCTTTGGTAGCGCTAGTTCAGAGTCCTCATAGGGCTGTATCTCGGGGGGCAGGTCAAATTCATTGGAAATGAACCTCTAAGAGACCAGGTGCTTTGCTCCACGAGTCTCACGGACAGGGTCCTGTACCTGGGAAGAGTGGCACAGAACCCTCAGCATACAGAGCGTTCCAGCCAAAGCAGTGAGCAGGCACGCTTGCAGCCCTGGGCAGGTTTTTATTCATCTGGCTGGTGTAGCTCGGGGAAAAGGTGGGAGCTCTGCCAGCGGACAAAGAGCCCTTGGCCAGCAGCGGTGGGGAAGCCCAGCGGCTGATGGCTGTGGGAGGTGCCCGGGCCCTGGCAGCTGTGTGGCCTTGAGGGGACACGTCCCCGTGCGGACCCCGTGTCACAAAGGGGCAGTGATGCGGCAACCGCCCGGCGATTGTGACCTCACCAGACCGGGGCTTTATAAGCTGAAAAGCGGGCCAGTGAAAGCCAGTTGGGCTGAGCTGCCCTTTGGGATAACTCGGCTCCTTCCCTCGCTACTTGCACACCGACTCTTTTCAACCATTTCTCCATTACTGCCCACTTCTCCTCAACTTCCATCCTCTTTCAAAGGTAACTGTGATTGGACTTTCAGGACAGATCATAGAGTAGGTAGATACGGGATCAAAGTATAGTCTGCTCCATACCTTCTGTTAAAGCCGATAGGTAGCTCCTGCATACACGGCGGGAAAGTGTGGGCTGCAGAGCCAGAGGGCTCTGCTGCTAACAGTAGCCACAGGTCAGCAGCAGGTCCTCCTCAGAGAAGGTGGCACGCAATGGGGCTTTCAAGGGGGCCGTGGTAATTGCTGTCAGTTGGAGTCCTGTGACAGGGACAGTGGGGCCATCGGCCTGCTGCTCTCTAGGAGTTACAAGTACCACTGAAGCACCTTTGATGGCAGACGCTGATCTGTGGGTTGCGTTTGCCAGGTTTTGGAATCATTTTGTGGAGCTACGGTTCTTTCTTTCCTATCAGGTGACGGGATTGGCGCTGATCTGCTCTTTCTGGAGCACGTCCTGACAGCCTCTGTCATCCAAAGCTTTCGCCTCTGTTCCTGAGAGGAGCGATGGCCGCAATGGGGAACGACTCCTGTGAGTAACGGCTTCACCAGCAGGCTTGGACTTTGTGAATCCCCAAGGGTAACGGACGTGGCTGCTGCTCCATCCCTGCATGTTGACGTGCTGACATCCGAGGGTGACTTCGGGGGCGTTTCCTGGGAGCAGCCAGACTTATCCAGGCATTTTGACTAGACACAGGAAAATGCGTTTTATCACTCCTCCGCCACTAGTACAAGACTTTGAAAGATGGCATTGCTCATAGAACGCCCTGACATCAGTAGGGTTACCTTCTGTGAAAGAGACTTGCTTGTCTTCCTCCATTACAATCAGGAAGAGGGAAGACTTCCTAACTGCGGCCTTCCAGTACCTGAAGGGGCCTCCAGGAAAGCTGGAGAGGGACTGTTTATCAGGGAGCGTAGTGGCAGGACAAGGGGGAATGGGGTGAAACTAAAAGAGGGTTGATTGAGATTAGACGTTAGGAAGAAATCCTTCCGTGTGAGGGTGGTGAGGCAGTGGCATGGGTTGCCCAGAGAGCTTGTGGAGGCCCCATCCCTGGAAGTGTTTAAGGCCAGGCTGGATGAGGCTTTGGGACAACCTGGTCTAGTGGAGGGTGTCCCTGCCCATGGCAGGGGGGTTGCAACTAGGTGACCTTTGAGGTCCCTTCCGACCCAAACCATTCTATGATTCTACGATTCTATGATTCTATGACTTGACCTGATAATCCAGTTCTAGACTCTAGAGGGAAAGGAAGGTAGCCCAAGGCACAGAAATCAGTGTGGGTTTTTGGACTGTGCGCAAAGTAAGCAGGGGAGGAGACTGTTTTCCAAAACTCTATCTTGACCAGACAATTTCAATGGCACTGTAAGGCTTCCCCCAATGTTGCTCTCTTGGAGGTTAGAGCTGCTTGTCTCCTGGGTGCTCCTGTACAGAACTTGCCTTTTCAAGTATGCTTTCGCGCAACAAAATCGTGTCATCTCTTTTCATATGTCATTTCCCTGCAGTCACTGCCGAGGGAATGCCTTCGCCACAAAGGATCCTCTTTCCTCCGGAGATGGTTTGCATGGAGTGGCGGCAACGACAGAGAGCTGGAGCGGGACTCCACAACCTGGACAATACGTGCTTCCTCAACTCCGTCCTGCAGTGCTTGACGTACACACCCCCTCTGGCCAACTACCTGCTCTCTGGGGAGCACAGCCAGGCGTGTGAGTACTTTTACGAACATCTCCTTCTAAGTCTGCTGGGCACTTCCCACTTTCTGGCTTATTGCACGGAAAACTCTGCTCAGTTAAGCGTCCCTCCAAAGAAAGTTTTCTAGGCACCAAAATGCCCCGGGCTTGTTGCGACATTGGCACCTTGGGAGAAGAGCAGTGGAGACTGTTCTTAGAACTTCAAGATCTCCATTAGGTTTCCCATCGCTATGGGTATTTTGCTAACCTGAGAAGCTTCCCTCCCTCCTGCCCTCCCTCCCTCTCTCTTCAGGTCGTGAGCGAGGCTTCTGCATGATGTGCATAATGGAAGCACACGTTAACAAGGTCCTGCGTTCCTCAGGCAGTGCCATCAAGCCTTTGGCTGTCATCAGTGTCCTCCCACGTAAGTCATTTCAGGTGCTTGTGCATGTTTTCTTCTGTTCTTGTAGGACAGAACTACTGACTTCTTCTTTCTTAGTAATAGGAGAACATTTTGAGCTTGGCATGCAGGAGGATGCCCACGAGTTCTTACGCTATACTGTCGATGCCATGCAGAGAGCTTGTCTGAGTGGTAGCAGCAAGTAAGCACAAGCAAATTCCCTTTTCAATGTTCCCAAGCCCTTTGGACTCCTTGATGTGCTCTCATCAAGGGAAAACCCATGCCCAGAGTTTTCAGACAAAGTACACCTCTTTGAGGACATAACTCTCTGCCTCACCATTTCTTTCCAGCTTGGACATCTATTCTCAATCAACTACCATCATCCATCAAATATTTGCGGGCTTTCTGAGATCCAGAGGTACTTTTTGCTCTCCTTGGACTTGTCTGTGCCCCTCTGCCTGCCTGTGATAAACAGCTGCCCGTGTGACTGGCGGAGTAGGTATGACGAGTGTAAAGCGGCACAGTCGACTTCCCCCATCGCTGAGCATTTTGATTTGCCTTCCAGTCACATGCTTGAGCTGCAAAGCGGTTTCCGACTCCTACGAGGCCTTCCTGGATGTTCCTTTGGATATAAAAGTAAGGGGGGTTTGTAATTGTGCTCCAGGATGTCCTGAGGCACAGTGAGGAAGCTCCTGATAGCCCCGGGAATCCCTTGGAAAAGAGGGAAACGGTCAGCATAATGCCCTCTTGCTGCCTCCTCCTGGGCACTGCTTGCGGGTTCACGGTGGGTCTCCTCAGCGTCGGCTACCTGGGTCGTCTTGTTGACTCCTAGTGCGTGTTTGGGCGAGGGCGTTTCCCGCAGCTCAGCGCTCTCCTTTCTCACTCCTCCAGGCAGCCTCCTCTGTCAGCGCAGCTCTCAAGGACTTTGTGAAACCCGAGCAGCTGGATGGCGAAAACTGCTTTAAATGTAGCAAGTAAGATGATTGCTAATGACGTGTGAATACCAGACCCTGCCTGAAGGTGCCGCATGCCCTTGAGTATCAGTCATCGTTTCACCTAGCGTAGGTGCACAATAACGAGACACAGGTGTTTTTCCGTCGGGCCTTGTGGCACTGAATAGCCTTACAATAGCGTAAGGATGTGTGAGACGTGAAAGCTTGGCTGGCCTTCTGGGGGAACAAGGGTGCACTTAAGGGTGCATTTCAGCACTTGGCTCTGGGCTTGCTTTCCAGGTGTGACAAGAGGGTTGCTGCCTCCAAGAGGTTTACAGTCCATCGCCCGCCCAAGGTTCTCACGCTGTGTCTCAAACGGTTTGACGATTTCATCGGCGAGAAGATCAACAAGGTGTGTACGCAACTGGAGTGCAACTTCCTCTTCCTGGAGCAGGAGATTTCCCCAAGCAGTACGCTCTCTCCCAAGCTGTTCATGCTGAGTGTTTTGTGTTCCCTTCTGGGGAGGGGAGAGGAGAGTTCCCGTGGGAGGACGAGCACGTAGTCTGCTGCGGCAGAGCTGCTTTGGCCGAGAACAGTTTCCTGCCACCCAAACCATTACCTGTTGCTTTAGGGAAAACCCAAGTGTTGGTGAGCACCAACGGTGTATTTAGACCCCGCTGGCCTTTAGTCCTGGAAGGCTGAGGCATGTCGTATCGGGGGATCGTTTCTGAGCCCTCTTGGTCTCTCCGTAGCTTGTGGAGTATCCCGCGTACTTGGATCTTCGCCCGTACATGTCTGAGGCAGCTGGAGAACCGCTGCTCTACTCCTTATACGCCGTGGTGGTGCATAGCGGTGTCAGCTGTGGTTCAGGACACTATTTCTGCTACGCAAAGGTAAAGAGCAACTCCCTTCCTAACAAGGGAAACACGGCAGTGTTACTGGCAGCCGAGGTTTTGGGCTAGAAGGTCTCCTGACCGGCTGGATTGGATTGGCTTGGGCGTACCCTTGGTTCTGTAGTTATCTGCCTGTGTTTTTTGTGGAGAAACCATGCAGTTCATCTCCAGATATCGTTGTCTTTTTTTACAGGCCAGCAATGGACTGTGGTATGAGATGGACGATATGCGTGTGGATCCATGTGGCATCGAGAGAGTTCTCAGGCAGCAAGCCTATTTACTGTTTTATGTCAGGTAACAACCAGTACTCAAATCGTTTGCAGAATATGTTTCCTTTTCCTGGATTTGCTGTTTTTCTTCCCATCCTCCTGAGCGTTTCTGTCACAGGAGACAATTACTGCCTGCATCATTCAATGCTGTCAAACGGAACTACTCCGCGTCAGTCCTTCTCTTCCCTTGCTGGGCTTTAGGCTGCTGCCCTGGTGGGAAGTGCTACTTGTCTGCTGTCAGAGGCTGGCTAATGTAGACAGGAGGACTTTAAGGGGGCCTACAGGAAAGATGGGGAGGGACTTTATCTCAGGGAGTGTAGTAATAAGATGAGGGGTAATGGGTTTAACCTGAACGACCTTGATTTCTATTAGATACGGGGAAGAAATTCTTAATGGTGGGTGTGGTGAGACCCTGGAAGAGGTTGCCCAGAGAAGTTGTGGATGCCCCATCCCTGGAAGTGTTCAAGGCCGGGCTGGATGGGGCGTTGAGCAACCAGATCTAGTGGAAGGTGTCCCTGCCCATGGCAGGGGACTTGGAACCAGACGGTTTTGAAGGTCCCTTCCAACCCAAAGCATTCTGTCAATCTATGATTCGATGAAATGGAGGCCGTAGGGGGTATAAAGACGAGCTCTTGCTCCGACAGGGGCAGACGTGTTGGGAAGAGCCCAATCCAGTTTCCCATTGGTAGTCTTGGTTACGTCTTCCCTCTGTCGTAGAGTCTGCTCCAAGTAAATGCCTGAACCCTAGAGGAGGCTGAGGAGCAGCCCTAAACGGAAATCACTCTTTTTCTCTCCAGGCGCTCTGATTTGAAAAGTGGAGAAAGGGCTTCTTCTGCACAGGTGCCATCATATGCCCCTTCCTTCTTCAAGCAGCGGGCGGCTGGCAGCAAGCAGGTGGGTCCTGTGAGACCACGGGATCCGCCCCGTTTGACTAAGGTAACTCTGGGGAGGTGGGTCAGGGCACCAGATGGACAGGGGATTTCTTTCTGGCATCTTGGCATTGCTCTCTGTTCCCTCCCACGCTGCAGCGATCTTCACAGTCGCAAGGCTGCTCCCTCCCAAAGCCTCCCACCTAGACCCATCCTAGTTGTCCGCCTTTGGCCCTTCTGCCTTTGCAGCCCGCCAGGAGAGCCTTTGGGAGGCCCTTAGCTGTCCCCTCCCACAGCTTCCGGGGGTTCCCCACTGTTCTGGTCTTGTCAGGAGGAAAGGGCAGGACCTTTTCACAGCTCTCTTTGCAGGACGTGGCGGTGGGCACGGAGGACTCTCCAGAGCACAGCAGCTCCTCCGCAACAGCCAGCACCAGCCAGCTCACCGCGGCAGGTGCACGGGAGGCCTCTGCAGGCTGGCCGTGCCCCACCTGGCCAGGCAGGCTCAGCATTGTCTCCTTCGTGGGCTTCTGCTTGAATCGCTTCTTCTGCAGCTGTAGAAGGCTGGTGTCCAGAAGAAAATCTGCATGCCAAGTCCGCTGTCAACCACTTCAGCCTGTGCTGCACCCCGTGCAAGAAGACAGCAAGAAAGAGAAGCACGGATTCAGCCCTTCCTCCCGCTGCGAGAGGAACGGTGCCAGGGAGAGGGCCCGGAGCAGATCCCCACAGTGGGGCAATGATCTCCGCAGCTGGCCTGTGGACACCACGGACTATGACTGCTCAGCTGCCAGGAGGAGGAGAACAAGTCCTCCACGTTGTTACCAGGCCCCAGCGGTTGGCGCAGCTTCAGGGCACTCCAGTGCCAGCTCCAGGCAGGCTCCCACACCCAAGGCTGCTTGGGAGCAATCCGTTCCCATGCAGAGGGAGCGGAGCAGATCCCCACTGCGGGGCGATGAACTCCAAAGCTGGTTCGCAGACACCACGAACTATGAGCCCTCAGCAGGGAGGAGGAGGAGGAGGAGACCTAGTCCTCCGAGCCGCGACCGCACGCCCAGGGATGCCACAGCTCCCAGGCCCTCCAGCGCCAGATCCCAGTTGGCTCCCGCACCCAGGGCTGCTCAGCAGAAGACCGTGCTGAGGAAGAGAGAGCGGAGCGGATCCCTGAGACGGGGCTATGCGCTCCGCAGCCGGTTTGTGGACACCACGCAGGATGAGCCCTCAGCAGGGAGGAGGAGGCTTTCAGCGCCCTGGAGATGCATGTCAGACACACACTCAGGGCACTGCTGTGGTGATGGGGGCACACTGTGATCCTGGGGGAAGAAGGAGCACAGCATCTTTCTTCTGCTGTGCCAGAGAAGAGGAGCGGGAGAAGAAAAAGGAGGAGGAGGAAGTCAGGAAGCACCAGAACTGCCGCCAGCAGGGACCAAGCTGCACAAAGGGCACCAGCGGCCCAGCCTGTCCCTCCTCCCAGTGCTGCCTCTGGCCACAAAGAGCTCGGAGAGACCTTCCAGAGACTCGGACAGCTCTGCCGCCTGGCCCGCCTGCCCACGGGTCCCTCGAGGAAGAGCTTTAATCCCTGCTCAGCTGTTGGGATCGCCTTGCCAAAGCCCAAATTAAAAACACTTGTTGGCCTTGCGTATGTCATTCATGGGGTGTTTTCTTCTCTGGAGGTTTTGGGACAATTGGTGGCAATACCCAGTGTGGGAGGTTTATGTGACGGGATTTTGAAAGCAGTGTGCTTGCACATGTCCATGCTGCCGTCTCTTGGTTTTCAAGGTGGAGTTCAAGGCACTTGAACAGAAAGGGGCTGGATGAGCCGACAGCAAGGGGGACTGAAAGAAGCTGAACGGCCGGGCCAATACTGGGTCTGATCTTGTTAACATCTTCCTTAATTAATGGTCTGGGGGACAGGGCAGAGGGCACCCTCAGCAAGCTGGCCAATGACACCAGACTGGGAGGAGTGGCGCTTAGGCCAGGGGGTCCCGCTCACCAGCCTAAACCAGTTCCTACCAGTGTAGCACTGGTTCGGGACCCCCCTGGTAAGGGCAGCACAAAGCCATGTCCCTTTCCCCACCCAGAGGCCGGGCAGGGGAGGGCTCATCCTGCCAGCGCTGCTCATGGCGGCTGAGGAGAGAGCGGCCTGATCCTGCTGAGCGCGCGCAGGGTGGCTCCCTCGCCTCGGCTGCCCCTCGGCCTGGTGCTGTTCGACAGGCCGCTGCAGCACACAGGCCGGGCAGGTTGCCTGTTGAGCGCTGGGGACGGCTGCCCCAGGGGAATGGGGAAATGTCTCCGCTCCACCCTGCTGCGGGAGCTGGGCTCAGCCTTGGTGTGGAGGGCCGAGAGCGGGTGCTCTCCAGACAGCTAAAGACACGACTGGCTGCGTGTTTTCCTTGCGGAGAAGGACCTGGGAGTCCTGGTGGATACCAAGTTAAGGGCGAGCCAGCAATGTTCCTTCGTGGCCAAGGCGGCCAATGGTGTGCTGTGGTGCATTAAGAAGAGCGTGGCCAGCAGGTCCAGGGAGGTTCTCCTCCCTCTCTGCTCTGCCCTGGTGACACCACATCTGGAGTTGTGTGTCCAGTTCTGGGCTCCCCAGTTCAAGAAGACAGGGAACTACTGGAGAGAGTCCAGCCAAGGGTTACCGGGATGATTAGGGGTTTCCTTTCGTATGAGGAAAGGCTGAGGGAGCTGGGTCTGTGTAGCCTGGAGAAGAGAAGACTGAGAGGGGGCCTTAACAAGGCTTATAAATATCCAACGGGTGGATGTCAAGAGGATGGGGCAAGACTCTTTTCAGTGGTGCCCCCTTGACAGGATAAGGGCCAACGGGCACAAGCTGGAACACAGGGAGTTCCATCTCAATATGAGGAAAAACAACTTCCCTTGGAAGCACGTTCAGGTCCTGCCAAGAGCGGGTGTCTTTCCTTTCGTGACATTTAACACTCCAGTCACTGTCAGTAACACTTGCCCAGAGCCTAGCTCCACATTTGAAAATGTCCAGCGACTGTTTCAACTCAGAAGGTGCCTGGATGGAAAAATGTTGCTGACCCTCATCTTTCCTTGGCACGCCTTTCAGGGTCCCACAAGAACCATGGCTCTGCGCTTGTTA